>NC_092713.1:165381246-165695574 GCF_047496885.1 Scyliorhinus torazame | reverse complement strand
ATGCATTTCTTTTTTTTTTAAAACAATCCGAAACGCAGGTATTTACTAAAAGAATGAAGCCTCTGTATGAATCTAAATATTTTTATTACATAAAGATCAGAGAACATGAATACTAATAACTACAATGCATCTCAATGGTTAAGGTAAAGATATTAAAAGTGCATTGAACAGTTTATTCTCTAAATCAAACTTCTCAACTGAAGTTTCCTTTTGCACCTTTGGACGTGCACACCCAAAAGTCCAGGTCAGGATACTAATTGGAAGATTAACCGCTTGATCCGAGTCCCGTCTCAAAGATTTGTGCCAGGGTTGAGATTTCTTGGGGCTGTCCACTTATTTCTGGAAAGGTGACCTGTACACATCTCCTTCCAGCCTCTCATGCCAGGAGTGGCTAACGTTTTAAGCAGTAACTGCCTCGGGGGCCTGTCTGTGGGAGAGCAGCCAAAAGGAAAGGACTCAACGCCCCTGAAGCTGGAACGTGAAATGGCGGAGCTTTCAGCCCCTCCCCCCCAAACCACGACAACGTCTGAGCTGGAGCCAAAATGGCGGTGGCCTGGAGGAGTCCCCATTCCGCTGGTCTGAGCCGGCTCGGTCCGCAGCACAGGCGAGCAGGCCGCTCGTGCGTGCGGTCCAGCAGCAGCAAACCCTCGTACTTGTCACGGATCGTGCCTTCATTCTGAGAATGTGAGCTGCTGTCGGGCCATGTACCCATAAACCCGCTCGTAGCCCCTCGACTCTTTTCAGCAATCTGTGCTCGCTAAAGTAACAGGTATTACTGCCTGAGCTGACGGATGGCAGCTGCGACAGTGTCACACTTCCTCAGCACTACACTGTCTCAGCCTCGATCGGGCGCTTAAATCTCTGGAGTGAGCCTTGAATCTGTAACCTGACTGAAAAACAGAGGGTGCTCCCCACTGAACCATGGCATTGCCCACTTAGTTCATAGAATTTACAGTGCAGAAGGAGGCCATTCGGCCCATCAAGTCTGCACCGGCTCTTGGAAAGAGCACCCTACCCAAGGTCAACACCGCCACCCTATCCCCATAACCCAGAAACCCCACCCTGGGACCCTGGAGCTGTGAAGCAATTGTGCTATCCACAAGGCTACCGTGCTGCCCGTTGTAACAGTTGATGTATTATTAATCATGTAACTTGATTTTTCTCACTCCAGGTGAAGTAAAGTCAGCATAGTCCCAGATGACTGCTCTACCCTTTAACCTGGAAATTTCCATCACTGTAAATACACAAGGGGTTAATGTAAATACACTAAGACTAAATAAACACTAGAGGGAGCACCAGAGACATCATGACACACAGATATTCAACCAATAGGTCAGTAAGATAGGACATGACCAATGGGCAGTCAAGACACACCCAGAGGTGAAACTACCACAAGGGGGCTACCCATATAAAAGGACAAGGCACACATGCTCTTTCTCTTTCCATAGGCGATACTCGGAGACACAGGGGCAGATCAGGAAGCAGCACACCCACCATATTGATTAGAGCAGACTGGTTAGTTAGATTGAGTTACTATAGTAAGATCAACAGGAAGGTCGAACTCAAGTAGGAGAATTGTTAACTGTTCAATAAATGTGTTAAACCTATCTCCAAGTCTGAACCTTCCTCTGTCAAGTATACATCAAGGAAGCAGCTTATGCTACATGAAGAAGCACAACACAACAGGAATCACCACACCTCAGACGACAAAGGGCAAGCTTGAGAGGCGGGACCTGGGGGCGGCACAGTGGTTAGCACTGTTGCCTCACAGTGCCGAGGTTTCCTCCCACAAGTCCCGAAAGACGCGCTGTTCGGTGAATTGGACATTCTGAATTCTCCCTTGGTGTACCCGCTTTATGGGCGAGGAGTTTTCAGAACCCCAAAATGTATCATGGAGTTCAACCAACCTCTCCCTTTATTGTATTTGTTGCTTTTCCTAGCACACGGCTTGTTCCCGAGGAGTGGGATTACAATTATGGACACGTGGGTTTTTAAACACAAAACACTGTTTATTCCATGAACTAAACTTAACATCTTAAATAAACCTTGGATCTCTTAACACCCCTTACTTCAAAGATAACTCAGAAAATATTGCAACAGTAAATAATTCCTCAAAATGTTCCTTCAAACTTCCAAGAGACTTAACACCTTTAAACAGAATCACATCAGGTTAAAGGCTTTACTATTACGAGTTTAAATCACCCAAATGATCCAGAGATAGTCTTTCATGTCTGGAAGTTGGAAATAAAAGCAGATTGTCCCACTTTCTCATATCATAGAATTTACATAGAATTTACAGTGCAGTTCTCAATGCAATCCTCCAAACGCGGGATAGGATAAGAGTCCATTCTAGTAACTGCATTCACTTTTAGATAGTCCACACACAACCGTTGGGTACCGTCTGGTTTAGGTACCATCACTATGGGTGAGCTCCATTGGCTGCAACCCACTTCGATTATGCCATTCTTCAGCATACTCTCAATCTCTCTGTTAACCTGTGCCAATTTTAAAAGTTTAAGTCTATATGGATGTTGTTTTCGGTCAAAATGATGGTCCTACCGAGGTTTCTGTTTGTGTTTCAGTGCCTTCCCATCGTGATCACTAAGGCCTTTTTTAAGAGAGTAGGCAGGAGTATTATGGGGTTTGAGTGGGCGAATAAGACCCCGAGAGTAAGGAGAGGGTTCCTGGAACGCAGTAGGGACCGAGGAGGGTTGGCGCTACCAAACTTGGGGAGCTACTACTGGGCAGCAAATGTGGCGATGATCTGCAAGTGGGTTATGGAGGGAGAGGGGGCGGCAGGGAAGAGGATGGAGATGGCGTCCTGTAAAGGAACGAGCCTGGGGGCGTTGGTGACGGCACCGCTGCCGCTCTCGCCGACAAAGTATACCACGAGCCCGGTGGTGGCGGCAACGCTAAGGATCTGGGGCCAGTGGAGAAGGCACTGGGGTGCAATGGGAGCATCGGTGTGGTCCCCGATCAGGGGTAACCACCGGTTTGTCCCGGGGAAGATGGACGGGGGGGTTCCAGAGCTGGCATCGGGCGGGGATTGGAAGAATGGGGGACCTGTTCATCGACGGGACGTTTGCGAGCCTAGGGGCACTGGAGGAGAAGTTCGAGTTACCCCCGGGAAATGCCTTTAGATATATGCAGGTGAGGGCTTTTGTGAGGCGACAGGTGAGGGAATTTCCATTGCTTCCGGCACAAGAAGTTCAAGATAGGGTGATCTCGGGTGTATGGGTCGGGGAGGGCAAGGTGTCGGAAATACACCAGGAGTTGAAAGAAGAGGGGGAAGCGCTGGTAGAAGAGTTGAAGGGTAAATGGGAGGAGGAGCTGGGGGAGGAGATCGAGGAAGGTCTGTGGGCTGATGCCCTAGGTAGGGTTAATTCCTCCTCCTCGTGTGCCAGGCTCAGCCTGATACAATTTAAGGTGGTCCACAGAGCGCACTTGACGGGGGCTAGGTTGAGTAGGTTCTTTGGGGTGGAGGACAGATGTGGAAGGTGCTCAGGGAGCCCGGCAAACCATGTCCATATGTTTTGGTCATGCCCGGCACTGGAGGGGTTCTGGAGAGGAGTGGCGGGAGCAATATCTCAGGTGGTGAAAGTCCGGGTCAAGCCAAGCTGGGGGCTAGCAATATTTGGAGTAGTGGACGAACCGGGAGTGCAGGAGGCGAAAGAGGCCAGCATTCTGGCCTTTGCGTCCCTAGTAGCCCGGCGAAGGATCTTGCTAATGTGGAAGGAGGCAAATCCCCCCAGCCTGGAGGCCTGGATAAATGATATGGCTGGGTTCATAAAGTTGGAGAGGATTAAGTTTGCCTTGAGAGGGTCTGCGCGGGGGTTCTACAGGCGGTGGCAACCATTCCTAGACTATCTCGCGGAGCGTTAGAGGAAGGTCGGTCAGCAGCAGCAACCTTGGGGGGGGGGGGGAACGTCCTGGGGGGGGGGACTGCCTGGGAGGGTGGATGAGCAAGAGATAACATGAAGGGTTGGGGAAACTGGCACGTACGGGTGAGGGCCAGTGTACAAAGCTGTGTAAATATATCATTTTGCCATGTATATATCTTGCTCTGCGCGATTTCTCGTTTTTTTTTTTTGTTACAATGGGGGGGGGGGGGGGTTATTGTTTGTAAGGGAGAAAAATTGTGTTAAAAAACTTTAATAAATATATTTAAAAAAAATATATATGGATGTTGTTTGATAGGAACAGCATTTTCCACATCTATAGCCATTTTCGTACTTCTCAATTTATCTCTACAAACTTGCCCATGTGATATCAATACCTCTTTCAGGTCAGTTTGTTTTTCCTCTGGAAGGTAACTTAAAAATTCATCCCAATTTTTAAGAACATCCTCATTTTCCAATTTAATTTGAGGTATGTCAAATTCACAGTCATCTGGATTTGGTTTGTCACGTTGAGTTAGAATCATTAAAACCTCCTTTTTCTCTCCTTCCTTTTAAGCATATTCACATGACACACTCGGTGAATCTTCCTTCTATCTGGTGTTTTTACCACATAATTCACCTCACTTAATTTCCTTTCAATCTGATACGGTCCACAAAACCTAGCTTTTAAAAGCTCCCCTACCACTGGTAACAACACTAAAACTTTATCCCCACTGGCAAAACTACGAACTTTGGATTTCTTGTCCGTTACCCGTTTCATCACATTTTGTGCAACTTTCAAATGTCTAGCCAATTCACCTGCTCTATTTAATCGTCCCCTAAGCTTTGACACGTAATCCAATAGCGTAATTTCCGATTTCTCACCCACCAATTTTTCCTTAATCAATTTAAGTGGTCCTCTTATCTCATGACCAAAAATTAGTTCAAAGGGACTAAATTTGGTAGACTCATTAGGTGCATCCCTAATTGCAAACAATACAAATGGGATTCCTTTATCCCAATCCTCTGGATAATCTTGACAATACGCCCTCAACATTGTCTTTAATGTCTGATGCCACCTTTCTAAAGCTCCCTGCGATTCTGGATGGTATGCAATTGATTTAAATTGTTTTATTCCTAAACTATCCATAAGTTCTTTGAATAACTTTAAAGTAAAATTCGTTCCTTGATCCAATTGAATTTCTGTGGGTAGTCCATATCTAGTAAAGAATTTAAGTAACTCCTCCACAATCCTTTTAGCTGTAATATTACGTACTGGAATGGCCTCTGGAAACCTAGTAGACACATCCATTACAGTCAAAAGATATTGATTCCCACTTTTTGTTTTCGGAAGCGGTCCTACACAATCGATTAGGACTCTTGTAAAAGGTTCCTCAAATGCTGGAGTGGTATTAAGGGCGCTGGTTTTATCACTGCTTGAGGTTTCCCTATCACTTGACGTGTGACATGATTGACAAAATGTAACTACATCTTTATGTCGTCCAGGCCAATAAAAATGTTTCTGGATTTTAGCTTGAGTTTTCCTTATTCCCAAATGACCTCCCATAAGACCATAAGACATAGGAGCGGAAGTAAGGCCATTTGGCCCATCGAGTCCACTCCGCCATTCAATCATGGCTGATTTCAACTCCATTTACCCGCTCTCGCTCCATAGCCCTTAATTCCTCGAGAAATCAAGAATTTATCAACTTTTGTCTTAAAGACACTCAATGTCCCGGCCTCCACCGCCCTCTGTGGCAATGAATTCCACAGACCCACCACTCTCTGGCTGAAGAAATTTCTCCTCATCTCTGTTCTAAAGTGACTCCCTTTTATTCTAAGGCTGTGCCCCAGGGTCCTAGTCTCCCCTGCTAATGGAAACAACTTCCCTACATCCACCCTATCTAAGCCATTCATTATCTTGTAAGTTTCTATTAGATCTCCCCTCAACCTCCTAAACTCCAATGAATATAATCCCAGAATCCTCAGACGTTCATCGTATGTTACCTGGTACCTCCCACTGGTACCTCATGGGCAACTCGCAACACCTCCTTTCCATACCCTACCAGCAATACTACTTGATGAACTTCTGCCCACTTTTCATCCGCCTGCATATGTACAGGTCTTCATTTTCTCATCAAGACATAATTTTTACGGTAATAACACTCTGGTATACTCTCAGCTTCCTCTTCCGTATATGCTTTCTGATATATCTGTTTTATTTCTACATCTTTCTGTTGTAACTCCGCCAATTTTCCTGAACTAAAAATATCCGCCTCATCCTCCACCTGTTCTTGTTCTTTTTCAACCATCTGATCAAAAATCGTTTGTGATAATTGCACTTCAACTTCATCTTCACTCTTTGATTTCGCCTCTTGTCTTAACCTGTGACTTTGCAACCTTGTTACTACACAATCCAGAAAAATCCCAGAATATTCGTCCTTCAACACTTCAGTTGACTGTTTTCCACTGGCTTACCAACCACAGTAGGCATCACTCCCACCTGCGATCCAGCTATATCATTACCCAAGATAAACTGTATTCCTGGACAAGATAGTTTATCTATTACTCCTACTACCACTTCACCACTCTTCACTGGACTTACCAACCTTACCTTATATAATGGAACGCTACTCCTCTCACCCTGAATTCTACATATCACCACCTTTTCTGGCATCATTCTTCCCAAACTACATAATTCCTCATCGCTTACCATTAAAGATTGACTAGCCCCTGTATCTCTTAAAATTGTGACTTCTTTACCTGTTCCTCCTGATACACATGAGTAAACTTTACCCACACAAGTAAATTCTTCAAAGACATCATGCACCATCTTAACAATTACTTCTTGAACAGGCTGGACAATTGTTTGCACCTCCTTCGCTTCCCTTGGGCTTTCCTCGTCCACTCTAACAAACCCCACTGTGTTATCCTGTTTTACCACATCAGCCTTCCCAGTGCTTTTCTTCAATCACCAACACTGTGACTTTACATGGCCTAGTTTATTACAGTGAAAACATTTGAAACTTTTCATTTTTTTTCCACCCTCCTGGATTTCTTTTTTAATCTGAGGTACACTCTCTTTATTATCTCCCATCAGATCACCTTTACCTTTACCACTTGAGTATTTCTCATGTCCCCAGTTTCTATCCCTCACAGGCTGAAACTGATGTCAGAAACCAATCTTTGATTTATGAACTAATTCATAATCATCTGTCATTTCCGCTGCTAATCTCGCAGTTTTAACCCTCTGCTCTTCCACATGAGTTCTCACTACATTAGGAATTGAATTTTTAAACTCCTCCAAAAGTATAATTTCTCTGAGAGCTTCATACGTTTGGTCTATTTTCAAAGCCCTTATCCACCTATCAAAATTACTCTGTTTGAGCCTTTCAAACTCCATGTATGTTTGACCAAATCCTTTCCTTAAATTTTGAAACCTTTGTCTGTAAGCTTCAGGCACTAGCTCATATGCACTTCAGATGGGTTTCTTCACCTCCTCGTACGTTCCAGATACCTCCTCCGGCAGCGATGCAAACACTTCACTAGCTCTACCTACCAGCTTTGTTTGAATCAGTAACACCCACATGTCCTGTGGCCATTTCATTTGTTTAGCTACCTTCTCAAATGAAATGAAAAAGGCTTCCACTTCCTTCTCGTCAAACCTTGGCAATGCTTGAACATATTTAAATAGATTCCCACCAAACCTTCGACTATGACACTCTTTCTCACTATCCTCATCACTATCATCCAACTGTATGTTTCCCTTTACGTCTGCCAATTTTAACTGACTGTCATGTTTCATGGCCATTTTCTGAAGTTCAATCTCCCTCTCTTTATCTTTATCCCTGATCTGTATCTCCCTTTCTTTTTCTTTTTGTTCTGCTAGGGCTATTCTTTCTTTTCTCCTTTCTTCTCTCTCCTTTTCTTTTTCCTCTCTCTCACTCTCGTATTCAAGCCGCTTTAATTTGCAACTGAATTTTTGCCATTTCCAATGAGTCAAACTCTATCTCAGGCAACTTTAAATGCTTAACCACCGCCATAATTACCTCATCTTTTCGCATTTTGTCAGGTAATGTTAACTGCAATGCTTTTGCTAAATCTAAGAGTCAGCTTTTCGTTTCTGTCCGTAAAGTACTACGTGTGACATTCTCCATCCCAAAAACCTCTGAGCCTCTGAAAGAGCCATTGTTCACAACACTCTCCCCACTTAAACTAAAATACCACACCGGAAAAGCAACAATCCTTCACTGTCTTTAAGTTCACAAAAGCCAATCTAATAGATAGACTGTGATCCCCCTCGAGCCCCCAATTGTTATGGGCGAGGCGTTTTCAGAACCCCAAAATGTATCATGGAGTTCAACCAACCTCTCCCTTTAATGGATTTGTTGCTTTTCCTCACACACGGCTTGTTCCCTAAGAGTGGGATTACAAATGAAATGAAATGAAATGAAAATCGCTTATTGTCACAAGTAGGCTTCAAATGAAGTAACTGTGAAAAGCCCCTAGTCGCCACATTCCGGCGCCTGTTCGGGGAGGCTGTTACAGGAATTGAACCGCGCTGCTGGCCTGCCTTGGTCTGCTTTCAAAGCCAGCGATTTAGCCCTGTGCTAAACAGCCCCTATTATGGACACGTGGGTTTTTAAAACACAAAACAGTTTATTCCATGAACTCAACTTAACATCTTAAATAAACATTGGATCTCTTAACACCTCTTACTTCAAAGATAACTCAGAAAACGAACCGGCAGAGGTCGGAGTATTTCCGGCTGTACCGAGGGACGAGGCAGGGGTGCCCCCTGTCCCCCCTGCTGTTTGCATTAGCAATTGAACCTTTGGCCATGGCATTGAGGGAGTCGGGGAAATGGAGGGGGGTGGTCCGAGGGGGAGAGGAGCATCGAGTGTCGCTGTACGCAGCTGACCTGTTGCTGTATGTGGCGGATCCAGTGGAGGGGATGGTTGAGGTAATGCAGATCCTAAGGGAGTTTGGAGACTTCTCGTGCTATAAGCTCAATGTGGGAAAGAGTGAGCTCTTTGTGGTGCATCCGGGGGATCAGGGAAGAGGGATAGATGACCTACTGTTGAGGAGGGCGGAAAGGAGCTTTCGATACTTGGGGATTCAGGTAGCTAGGAGCTGGGGGGCACTGCACAAATTGAATTTGACGCGGCTGGTGGAACAGATGGAGGAGGACTTTAAAAGGTGGGACATGTTGCCATTCTCGCTAGCGGGTAGGGTACAGTCGATTAAAATGGTGGTCCTCCCGAGGTTTCTTTTTGTATTCCAATGCCTCCCAATTCTGATTACCAAGGCCTTCTTTAAGAGGGTAAGCAGGAGCATTATGGGATTTGTGTGGGCGAGCAAGACCCCGAGGGTAAGGAGGGGGTTCCTGGAGCGTAGCAGAGATGGAGGAGGGCTGGCATTGCCGAATCTGGGTGGCTACTACTGGGCAGCCAATGTGGCGATGATCCGTAAGTGGGTGATGGAGGGAGAGGGGGCGGCATGGAAGAGATTGGAGATGGCGTCCTGCAAAGGAACGAGCCTGGGGGCGCTGGTGACGGCACCGCTGCCGCTCTCGCCGACAAGGTACACAAGTCCAGTGGTGGCGGCAACGCTAAAGATCTGGGGGCAGTGGAGACGACACAGGGGTGCGATAGGAGCATCGGTGTGATCCCCGATCAGAGATAACCATCGGTTTGTCCCAGGAAGGATGGACGGGGGGTTTCAGAGCTGGCATCGGGCAGGGATTAGAAGAATGGGATACCTGTTCATCGATGGGACGTTTGCGAGCTTAGGGGCGCTGGAGGAGAAATTTGGACTACCCCCGGGTAATGCCTTCAGGTACATGCAAGTGAGGGCGTTTGTGAGGCGGCAGGTGAGGGTATTCCCGCTGCTCCCGGCACAGGGGATTCAAGACAGGGTGATTTTGGGCGTATGGGTCGGAGAGGGCAAGGTGTCGGCCATATACCAGGAGATGAAAGAAGAGGGGAAGGCTTTGGTAGAGGAGCTGAAGGGTAAATGGGAAGAGGAGTTGGGGGAGGAGATTGAAGAGGGTCTGTGGGCTGATGCCCTAAGTAGGGTTAATTCCTCTTCCTTGTGTGCCAGGCTTTGCCTGATACAATTTAAGGTTGTTCACAAAGCGCATATGACGGGGGCGAGGCTGAGTAGATTCTTTGGGGTGGAGGACAGATGTGGGAGGTGCTCAGGAAGCCCGGCGAACCATGTCCATATGTTCTGGTCATGCCCGGCACTGGATGGGTTCTGGAGGGGAGTTGCAAGGAGAGTATCTAAGGTGGTGAAAGTCCAGGTCAAGCCAAGTTGGGGGCTAGCACTATTTGGAGTAGCGGACGAGCCGGGAGTGCAGGAGGCGATAGAGGCCGGCATTCTGGCCTTTGCGTCCCTGGTAGCCTGGCGAAGGATCTTGTTAGTATGGAAGGATGCGAAGCCCCCCAGTGTGGAAGCCTGGATAAATGATATGGCAGGGTTTCTCAAGTTGGGAAGGATAAAGTTTGCCTTGAGAGGGTCTGTGCAGGGGTTCTCCAGGCGGTGGCAACCGTTCCTAGACCATCTTGCTGAGCGTCAGATGGAGTTCGGTCGACAGCAGCAGCAACCCGGGGGGGGGGGGGGGGGGGGGCGGAGGGAGGAGAGATATCTCTTTCTGGGGTGGGGGGGGCGGGGAGAGGGAGGGATAGGGAGGGGGGGTTCTTCGGGGGGGCATCTGAGCAAGGAAAATACATAAACGATCTGGAAAACTGATGTGTACGGGAGGAATCCAATGTACAAAGTTCTGTATCATATTGATTTGCTATGTTTATGTCTTGCTATGCGAGTTTTTTCTTCTTTTTTTTACGGGGGAGGGGGGTTGTTTATATGGTTGAAAACTCTGTTAAAAAATTCTTAATAAACATATTTTCAAAAAAATATATAACTCAGAAAATATTGCAACAGTAAATAATTCCTCAAAATGTTCCTTCAAACTTCCAAGAAACTTAACACCTTTAAACAGAATCACATCAGGTTAAAGGCTTTACTCTTACGAGTTTAAATCACCCAAATGATCCAGAGATAGTCTTTCATGGCAGAGATCCAGCTCACTGCAAACACAGACACTCCGAAGCTCTTTTCAAACTTGCAGCTCTCTGGAAACACACAAACACACACAAGCTGCTTTTTAAACTGAAACTAAAAACCTGCAAAATGGTTGACCTAAAGCCCAGCCCACCCACTCTCTGACATCACTGTTTTCTTAAAGGTACATTGCTTAAACATCCATGTCTTAAAGATACTCTCACATGACACCACACAGACGCTGGAATGTGGTGACTAGGGTCTTTTCACAGTAACTTCATTGCAGTGTTAATGTAAGCCTACTCGTGACAATAAAGATTATATTATTAAAATCGCTACAGTACAGGAGGCCATTCAGTCCATCGAGTCTGCACCGACCCTCTGAAAGAGCACTCTAACCAGGCTCCAGCCCTATCCTGCAACTCCATCAGCAGCAACTCCATCAGCAGCATGGGCAGCACGGTCACAGTGGGTAGCAAAATTGCTTCACAGCTCCAGGGTCCCAGGTTCAATTCCAGGCTTGGGTCACTGTCTGTGCGGAGTCTGCACGTTCTCCCCGTGTCTGCGAGGGTTTCCTCCCACAGTGCAAAGATGTGCAGGTTAGGTGGATTGGCCATTCTAAATTGCCCTTGGTGTCCAAAAAGGTTAGGAGTCGTTATTGCGTTACGGAGATAGGGTGGAAATGAGGGCTTAAGTGGGTCGGTGCACCGATGGGCCGAATGGCCTCCTTCTGCACTGTATGTTCTATTTCCTCCCCGGCTCAGGTGGTACATTACCTTGTGTAAAAAGAAGCAGCTCATGATGAATGAAAAAATGAATGAAATGAAAATCGCTTATTGTCACAAGTAGGCTTCAAATGAAGTTACTGTGAAAAGCCCCTAGTCGCCACATTCCGGCGCCTGTTCGGGGAGGCTGTTACGGGACAGCCTCCCCGAACACGTGCCGGAATGTGGCGATGTGGATCCCGGAGACGCTGGCCGATTACATCACTGCCGCGTACGTCGAGATGAGGAAGGAGTCGCGAGTCAACAAGGATATGACCTTTACCTCTGCCAGGACGCTGTTATCTGTCCTGCGTATCTCCACTGCCCTGGTACGTACTGCTGAATCCCGCAGGACTCTTCCTTGCCCTCTCCGCCGCAACTGGCCTACCGTGTCCGCTGGTCAGTCCCTGGGTCGCTCTTAACGGTCTTGAGGAGCGGGAAAGGAACTGTTGCCACCCGGCCAAACCTGCGAGACAGCCTTGTGAGCTAGCAGCCCTCGCGATTGTGACTGGCCAGTGATGTTGACACCTCCTGGAATGGAGAGTAGCTCTTACGAGGAAAGGTTGAGGGTGCTAGGCCTTTTCTCATTAGAACGGAGAAGGATGAGGGGCGACTTGATAGAGGTTTATAAGATGATCAGGGGAATAGATGGAGTAGACAGAGACTTTTTCCCCAGGTGGAACAAACCATTACAAGGGGACATAAATTTAAGGTGAATGGTGGAAGATATAGGGGGGGGGGGGGGAAGTCAGAGGTAGGTTATTTACCCAGAGAGTAGGGGGGGGGGGGCTGGAATGCACTGCCTGTGGAAGTAGTTGAGTCGGAAACATTAGGGACCTTCAAGCGGCTATTGGATAGATACATGGATTATGGTAGAATGATGGGGTGTAAATAAATTTGTTCTTAATCTAGGACAAAGGTTTGGCACAACATTGTGGGCCGAAGGGCCTGTTCTGTGCTGTATTTTCTATGTACATTTTTCCTTCCCATTGGAAGACTCGCTGCCATAACATCTCCGACATTGGATAAAAGCAAATTACTGCGGATGCCGGAATCTGAAACAAAAGAGAAAATGCTGGAAAATCTCAGCAGATCTGGCAGCATCTGGAGGGAGAGAAAAGAGCGAACGTTTCGAGAGAGAAGGTGGGAAATATTTATATTTGAATTCACACTCCACAGTATAAATATTTCCCACTTTCTCTGTCTGTTAGCTTTGACAGTCAGCGGACTCGAAAACTTAGCTCTTTTCTCTCCCTCCAGATGCTGCCAGATCCAGCATTTTCTCTTTCATCCCCCTGACATTCTGTCCACCAAATTAAATAAGGAGCTCATTCACTAACTGGGGCAGTTTGAAGGCAGGTGGGACAAGGCGGGCCCTGGTTCCTCACCGCTCATCATGTGACCAAGGTGGGGTCACGTGGCCACAGCCCGGGGATGTCGTGGTCACGTGGGCCTACGCCCCGCCCTCGGCCCAATTCGCGCCTCAAAATGGCTGCCGACGGCCTCGCCTGCTGTTTGGTTGCCGTTAACCGTCCGGATTCAGTAAATAGCAAACCAGACTGAAGTGAAGCTGCGCCCGGAGGTATTGCAATTTAAAAAAAAATGTAATTTATAATGAGCCCAGCGGGGTGGACGCATTGCGTCGCGCGATCGATCCCCTTCCTTTACACCTTACCTCAGCCAGGACACGGCCGTTCGAGACTTCTCTGCCTTGTTGAATCAATTGTTGCGGGAGGGATTCCGCCGTCACCACGGTCGGGGCCCAGGGGGCCGGCAACGGCGCATGCGGCTTGGGGCAGGCGCGCCACTGCAGCCGGGTCCGCCATTTCATTGTGTCCCGCTCCGAGGGCCGGGCGAGAGCGGAGCCCGCATGGGAGGGCCGGGCGGGAGCGGAGCCCGCATGGGAGGGCCGGGCGGGAGCGGAGCCCGCATGGGAGGGCCGGGCGGGAGCGGAGCCCGCATAGGAGGGCCGGGCCGGGCGGAGCCCGCATGGGAGGGCCGTGCAGGGCGGAGCGGAGCCCGCATGGGAGGGCCGTGCAGGGCGGAGCGGAGCCCGCATGGGAGGGCCGTGCAGGGCGGAGCGGAGCCCGCATGGGAGGGCCGTGCAGGGCGGAGCGGAGCCCGCATGGGAGGGCCGTGCAGGGCGGGAGCGGAGCCCGCATGGGAGGGCCGGGCGGGAGCGGAGCCCGCATGGGAGGGCCGGGCGGGAGCGGAGCCCGCATGGGAGGGCCGGGCGGGAGCGGAGCCCGCATGGGAGGGCCGGGCGGGAGCGGAGCCGGAATTAGGGTTTCCGCAGCAAATGACTGGAGCGCTATTTTGGAGATGGAAATGGCGTTATTTAATGATGACCATGAATATAACCGTGGGAGCTCATCTCGGTTAAATGTGAGCCCTAGATTGTGAAGATACTATTTAATGTCAGACTGCTATCAGGGAGAGGGACGGAGTCGCTAGTTAAAGAAGTTTGGAGTGGGGGTTGAAAACAATGGCTTCATCTTCCCAATATTTAATCGGAGGACATGTCTGCTCTTCCAGTACTTATATTTGTTTGTGGAATGCAGGCCCATCTCCAATTGTCCAGGAGAAGCTGGTGGTGAGCAGTTGCCTTCAACTGATGAGGTGTTGGTCCACCCACAATGCTGTTGGGGAGGGAGTTCCTGGATTTTGACCTTCATTTCCAAGGCAGGATGAGTGGCTTGAAGGGGAACTTGCAGGTAGTGGTGTTCCCATGTGTCTGCTGCCATTTCCTTGTGGATGGTAGAAGTGAGGGTGTCAAGGTTAGATTTTCAGGGATGCTCAATGCAGATGATTATCTTGCTGTGACTGAGTGGATAAGGGGACAGGATGGGAGCAATCTCCACCCCACTGCACAGCTGGTCAGTGTTGGAGGAGGGTGGTGTGGTCACTGTGTCAAAGCTGGAGAAGGATGAGGGAAAGCTTTCCATTGTCACAGGATGTCGCTTGTGACTTTGATGATAGCTGTTTTGGTAATGTGCTGGGCAAAAACCTGATTAGAGGGATTGAAACGTGAAGTTCCGGGAAGATAGGTTTGTGAGGAGACAACATATTCAAGGACGTTGGAGATGGGATGGCAAGAACAGCGGGTGAGGATTTTTTTGATAAGAGTAATTAAGTCAGATTTGAAGTGGAGTGGGAGAGTATCCAAGGAGAGGTTGCCTGGTCTGGAAGGTGTTAACTTTGCAGAGAGGCTGAATAGACTTCTCTTTTCATTAGAACAACGGAGGTTGAGGGCTGACATGATAGAAGTCTACAAGAATATGAGGGGCATGGGTTGAGTGGATGGGCAGGCACTCTTTCCCAGGGTGGAGGGGTCAGTCACCAGGGGGCATAGCTTTAAGGCCCATGGGACAAAGTTTAGAGATGTGCGAGGCAGGTTTTTTAAGTAGAGGGTGGTGAGTGCTTGGAACGTGTTGCCAGGCGAGGTTGTGGAAGCAGATACATTATTCAAAAGGCATCTCGACAAATAAATGGATAGGATGGATATAGAGGGATACGGCACAAGAAAGTGCTGAGTGTTTTCGCCGAGGTTGATATCGTGACTGGTACAGGCTTGGAGAGCCGAAGGGCTTGTCCCTGTGCTATATTGTTCTTTGTTAACAATATCAGTTAACTTGGGAGCCAGGAAGGTGGGTGGTCATCAGTTTAGAGGGAGTAGGATTTGAGGAAGAACGAGGTGAGTGATGGACAAGATAAGCTCGAACATCTGGGAAGATTGGAAAGTAAGGCACTGCTCTCACTCTGGTCTTCTAATGGAATGGGATGACTGCAACTCCAGCAGCACACACACAACAAAGCAGTCTGGCTAGTCAGCATTACAGCAAACACTTCAAGAATCCACTCCCTCCTGCATTGGTGCACTGTGTGGAGCAGTGGTGAGCAAACTGCGGCACATGCGATCCGTGTGTAATGTTGCCACATTCCACTGATTTCCATCCGTCTAGCTTTTTTCCTACCGGTATGACTGAGTGATACACACACAAAACAAAGGCGAGTAAGATGAGGTTGGTGCTGATTGCTCTCAACATTGACCTGAGTGTCGTGCATCCCTCTTGTGTGTGTCCAATTGAGCGTAAATATTTATTTTGTTTCTACCATTTGAAGTTGATTGTTCTCTTAATGAATGATTAAACATTTTCTATGACTTCTTATGAAATGTTCAGCGTGTATTAAATGTATTTAATCTTATTCAAGGGTCACAGTGAACAAGCCTGATTTCAATCTTGTGGCCCACCAAAATGAAGGAGGGCCACTCATTAGCCTAGTTTGCCCATCATTGATGTAGAGGATGGATTGAAGCAACTCACCAAGACCTGTTAAGCAGTAGCTTCCATACTCCTGATCTGTATCGTCGAGGGGAACACGGACACAAAGGATCACTTTCACATTTCTGGCGTGCTACACAGCCCACGTGGAAATACATCATCACTGCGTCAAAATCCTGGTGTGCCCAACCTGCCACATGGGCTACAGAAGTTCAACATAGTGACTCTCCATCAAAAACAGTCAATGCTAGCCTTGCCAGTGACCCCCACAAGCCAAGAATTTGTTTGTAATACCTGCAGCGGTGAGTGTACCACAGTTACCCCTCGCTTTATTTCAGTGTCTTGACTCGACTAATTTTGAATAGAAGGATGCAAATGATGTTTATTGGGAAATGTGATGTTACTGATCTTTAAAGTGAAAGCTCTGATGCATCCTTCAGCTCGCAGTAGGGTATTCAGGCTGGACTCTGGTTCCATGGACAACACTGTCTCTCACCTCAGACTGGGGTTCAGTTTAGGGATGTGGTCAGTTAATGAAGGGGCAGCACGGTGGCAGAGTGGTTAGCACTGCTGCCTCATGGCGACAAGGACCCGGGTTCTAACGCAACTCCGGGTCACTATCCGTGTGGAGTTTGCACTTTCTCCCCGTGACTGCATGGGTCTTAACCCCACAACGCAAAGATGTGCGGGGTAGGTGGATTGGCCATGCTAATTTGCCCTTTGATTGGGGGGGGGGGGAAGAATTCTGTACTCTAAATTTATTTTTAAAAAGTGGTCAGTTAATGATATACTGGTGTGAACACTAATAACTATTTCATGTTGTTGACAGAGAGCCTGGTCATGGAACTTGTGATCATTTCAATATGGTAAGTGACTGTTAACGTGATGGAATTGTGTGAATATATCTACCTGTTAATCTTCAGCAGGATGTGAATGATGATGCTATTTACATGTTGACTTCACCATGAGGCTCAAAGTAAACGCTCTGATGTGTCCTGCAGCTCACTGGGAGCAGATTTCCCCATTTAGTTTTTCAGGCGCTTTAGTCCCTCTAGCTGATTGTATTGCTTTTCATCTGGTTCCCTGCTCATTTAATAAATCCACAAATAACTGAAGGCAACACTTGCTGCTCAAAAATAACTTTGGTTCAGTGCTCCTGCCAGATTGGGATTGAATCATCCACAGTTTGGCTCGATAAACAGGCACCTTGCTCAACAATAAAGATTGTTCCAGAAATTCAAAACATTGGGCAGTTCCAGATTGGGAAAGTATGTTACTGATCTTCAAAGCAAAAACTCTGATGCATCCTTCAGATCACAGTAGGGTATTCAGGCTGGTGTCTGGTTACACGGGGAACACTGGGTGTGCACTGTCTCTTACCTCCCACTGGGGTTCAGTTTGGGGATGTGGTCAGTTAATGACATACTGGTGTGGGCACTAATAATTATTTCATGTTGTTGACAGAGAGTCTGGATGTGGAACTTGTGATCATTTCAATATGGTAAGTGACTTTCTAACATAAATGGAATTGTGTTTGAATATATCTATCTACCTGTTAATCTTCAGCAGCAGGGTGCAAATGATGATGATATTTACATGTTGATTTCACCATGAGGTTCAAAGTAAACACTCTGTGTCCTGCAGCTCACTGGGAGCAGATTTCAACATTTAGTTGGAAATGGGGCTTTCCATCTGGTTCCCTACTCATCCAACCATTCCACAAAGGTAAAAAAGCAGAACTCCCAAGGTGAGGTGAAAGTGGCTGCCCGTATTATCACAGCAGCATTGAATGCCATCAACTAGCCTGCGCAAGGCAAGTCAATGAGAAACGGGAGGGGGGGAGGGGGAATCTCCACTGGTTGAAGTCATAGCCAGCATAAATGAAGATGGTTATGGTGGTTGGAGGTCCGTCATCTCGGCTCCAGGACATCACTGCAGGTGGTCTTCAGGGCAGTGTCTTGGGCTCAACCACCATCAGCTGCTTCATCAATGACCTTCAGCAGGTTCGAAATGGGGGTGCTTGTTGATTTTACAATGTTCAGCACCATGCATGACTCCTCTGATAACAAAACTGTTCTCCCAAGTATAGCAAGACCCGGAAAAAGAGTCAGACTTGGGTTGAAAAATAACACTGGTGCCATCTAAGTGCCAGTCATTTAAATCTGGCTACCAGAGCTGGATAGAACATAGAAAAATACAGAATAGGCCCTTCGGCCCACGATGTTGTGCCGAACCTTTGTCCTAGATTATCATAGAATTTACAGTGCAGAAGGAGGCCATTACAGTGCAGGGAGGATGCACAGACTCCGCACACAGTGACCCAAGCCGGAATCGAACCTAGGACCCTGGAGCTGTGAAACAATTGTGCTATCCACAATGCTACCATGCTGCCCTCAAGAACAAATAAATCTACACTATATCATTTTACCGTAATACATGTACCTATCCAATAGCTGCTTGAAGGTCCCTAATGTTTCCGACTCAGGCTGAGACTTAATTCTGTGGCGAGTAACTCACTTCCTGAATCCCCAAACTCTGTCCACTTACAAGGTGCGAGTCAGGAGTGTGATGGAACACTCTCCATTTGCCTGGATGAGAGTGTTTCCAGCAACACTCGAGAAGCTTGACACCCTCAAGGACCAAGCAGCCCATTTGAATGGCACTCCATTCATCATTGTAAAGATTCATTCGCTCCACCATTGATGCTCAGTGGCAGCAGTGTGTACCGTCTACAAGATTTACTGCAGCAACTCGCCAAGGCTTATTTAGCAGCACACTTCAAACCTACAATCTCTACCATCTAGACAAACGAGGGCAGCAGATGCATCGGGAACACCCATTTCCTGCCAGTTCCCCTCCAAATCACTCATCCTGACTTGGAAATATATTGTCAATCCTTCACTGTTGCTGGGTCAAAATCCTGGAACTCCCTCCCTAACAGCCCACACAAATGGACTGTAGCGGCTCAAGAAGCTGACTCACCACCACCTTCTCCTGAGGCAATTAGGGATGGGCAATAATACCTGCACTCCTTGAATGAAGAAGAAAACAGGAATATCTAAGGCACTGTGCTCCGCCTCTTTGGTATTGTGTCGTCTTGTTCCCTGCTCACCTGACCATTCCACAAATAACTGAAGCTAACGTTCTAGGGGTGATTGCCCTTAAATTAAAGTAGCATTTGACCGAGTGCAGCTTCAAGGAACCCCATCAAAATTGAAGTCAAGCCTGGCTCAGTAAATAACACCTTGTAAAGAGATGCCTGTTTGGAACTGTGGGGTGTGTATTCTGAAGTTACTTTATATTTTGAAGTGATTTTATATTCTTGGTTACTCTCGAGGGGAAGCTGTCTAAAGCTTGTTTGATTGGTCAGTTCACGGTGAAAACACAGCTTAAAGACTAACTAGTTAAAAAATGCAAAACAAACACCCCAACCGTGTTGGCCTGATGACTCTTGTTTATGTTGTGATCCAACAGGACCGTTCACTGTGACTCTGAAGAATCCAGAGCGGACACCACACATTGACCTGGTATGTTATTTTGCCGAAGTTCAGAAAATAAAGATTCAAAAACAGTCTGTTCTTTTTAAAGGGAGGATTCTCTGATCACTGGGATTGGTTTGTGAGGCAGAAGGACAGCAGTGCGGGTTCAATTCGCGTACCAGCTGATAATTCTGAATTCTCCCTCAGTGTACCCGAACAGGCGCCAGAATGTGGCGACTAAGGGCTTTTCACAGTAACTTCATTGCAGTGTTAATGTAAGCCTACTTGTGACAATAAAGATTATTTATTTTATTTTTTGTGTATTTGGAGGAATTTGTTTTATAGAGAGAATAAGATACAACTGACTCTTAAATGAACAGACTCCAGGATCCGATTAGCTGCCCATCTGGAGCTGGTTAATTCAGAGTTTGAATGTTAAAACAGTTTGATAGGATGGTGGTAGGTGAAGGTATTGAGAGATGTGGTACCAAGACCAGCAAGTGGTGGTAGGATGTAGATCGCTCATGATCCGATCAAATAAACAGTCTGGAGGGGCTGAATGGCCCGCTGTTGGGCTTTTTGTGTGTGGTGTGAGCACAGGGGAAGCAAATGTACAAGGGCTGTTTTTTTAATTAAAGTTAGTAATGTCGTCTTTACTTGCCTCCTCTCGAACAGGATTTATACCCACTTGGAAAAAAATGGATTCCTAAACGATGGACAGCATGGTTTTGTGAAGGGGAGGTCATGCCTCACCATCTTGATTTGAGTTTTTTGAGGTGATAAAGATGATTGATGAGGAGAGGGCGGTGGATGTTGTTTACATGGACTTCAGTAAAGCCTTTGACAAGGTGCCTCATGGAAGACTGGTACAAAAGGTGAAGTCACGCGGGATCAGAGGTGAGGTGGTAAGATGGATACAGAACTAGCTTGGTCACAGAAGGCAAAGGGTGTAGGAGTAGAAGGGTGTTTTTCTGAATGGAAGGTTGTGCCTAATGATGTTCCACAGGGATCTGTGCTGGGGCCTCTGTTGCTTGTTGTGTACATAAACAATTTGGAGGAAACTGTAGCCGATCTGATTAGTTGTGGATAGGGTAGAACATAGAAAAATACAGCACAGAACAGGCCCTTCGGCCCACGATGTTGTGTCGAACCTTTGTCCTAGATTAATCTTGAATCGTTGAATTTACAGTGCAGAAGGAGGCCATTCGGTCCACTGAGTCTGCACCGGCTCTTGGAAAGAGCACCCTACCCAAGGTCAACACCTCCACCCAACACCAAGGGCAATTTATCATGGCCAATCCACCTAACCTGCACATCTTTGGACTGTGGGAGGAAACCGGAGCACCCGGAGGAAACCCACGCACACACTGGGAGGATGAGCAGACTCCGCACAAATAGTGACCCAAGCCGGAATCGAACCTGCAACCCTGGAGCTGTGAAGCAATTGTGCTATCCACAATGCTACCGTGCTGCCCTCAAGAACAAATAAATCTACACTAAATAATTTTATCGTAATCCATGTACCTATCCAATAGCTGCTTGAAGGTCCCTAATGTTTCTGACTCAACTACTTCCACAGGCAGTGCATTCCATGTCCCCACTACTCTCTGGGTAGAGAACCTACCTCTGACATCCCCCCCCTATATCTTCCACCATTCACCTTTAAATTTATGTCGCCTTGTAATGGTTTGTTCCACCCGGGGGAAAAAGCCTCTGACTGTCTACTCTATCTATTCCCCTGATCATCTTATAAACCTTTATCAAGTCACCCCTCATCCTTCTCCGTTCTAATGAGAAAAGGCCTAGCACCCTCAAGCTTTCCTCGTAAGACCTACTCTCCATTCCAGGCAACATCCTGGTAAATCTTCTTTGCATCTTTTCCAAAGCTTCCACATCCTTCCTGATGATTAGGCGACCAGAACTGTACACAGTACTCCAAATGTGGCCTTACCAAAGTTTTGTACAGCTGCATCATCACCTCACGGCTCTTAAATTCAATCCCTCTGTTCATGAACGCTAGCACACCATAGGCCTTCTTCACAGCTCTATCCACTTGAGTGGCAACTTTCAAAGATGTATGAACATTGACCCCAAGATCTCTCTGTTTCTCCACATTGCCAAGAACTCTACCGTTAACCCTGTATTCCGCATTCATATTTGTCCTTCCAAATTGGACAACCTCACACTTTTCAGAGTTAAACTCCATCTGCCACTTCTCAGCCCAGCTCTGCATCCTATCTATGTCTCTTTGCAGCCGACAACAGCCCTCCTCACTATCCACTACTCCACCAATCTTCGTATCGTCTGCAAATTTACTGACCCACCCTTCAACTCCCTCATCCAAGTCATTAATGAAAATCACAAACAGCAGAGGACCCAGAACTGATCCCTGCGGTACGCCACTGGGATCCAGGCTGAATATTTGCCATCCACCCACCACTCGCTGACTTCTATCGGTTAGCCAGTTCGTTATCCAACTGGCCAAATTTCCCACTATTCCATGCTTCCTTACTTTCTGCATAAGCCTACCATGGGGAACCTTATCAAATGCCTTACGAAAATCCATGTACACTACATCCACTGCTTTACCTTTATCCACATGCTTGGTCACCTCAAAGAATTCAATAAGACTTGTAAGGCAAGACCTACCCCTCACAAATCCGTGCTGACTATCCCTAATCAAGCAGTGTCTTTCCAGATGCTCAGAAATCCTATCCTTCAGTACCCTTTCCATTACTTTGCCTACCACCGAAGTAAGACTAACTGGCCTGTAATTCCCAGGGTTATCTCTAGTCCCTTCTTTGAACAGGTGTACGATTTTTTCCACTCTCCAATCCCCTGGTACCACTCCTGTTGACAGTGAGGACGAAAAGATCATTGCCAACGGCTCTGTAATTTCATCTCTTGCTTCCCATAGAATCCTTGGATATATCCCGTCAGGCCCGGGGGACTTGTCTATCCTCAAGTTTTTCAAAATGCCCAACACATCTTCCTTCCTAACAAGTATTTCCTCGAGCTTACCAATCTGTTTCACACTGTCCTCTCCAACAATATCGCCCCTCTCATTTGTAAATACAGAAGAAAAGTACTCGCTCAAGACCTCTCCTATCTCTTCCGACTCAATACAATACAATCTCCCGCTACTGTCCTTGATCGGACCTACCCTCGCTCTAGTCATTTTCATATTTCTCACATGTGTAAAAGGCCTTGGGGTTTTCCTTGATCCTACCCGCCAAAGATTGTTCATGCCCTCTCTTAGCTCTCCTAATCCCCACGGTAGCACGGTAGAATAGTGGATAGCACAGTTGCTTCACAGCTCCAAGATCCCAGGTTCGATTCCCGGCTTGGGTCACTGTCTGTGCAGAGTCTGCACGTTCTCCCTGTGTCTGCATGGGTTTCCTCCGGGTGCTGCAGTTTCCTCCCACAGTCTCACAAAGACAAAGATGTGTGGGTTAGGTGGATTGGCTATGCTACATTGCCCTTAGTGTCCAATGAGGTTGGGTGTGGCTGCTGGGTTGCGGGGATGTTTTGGAGTTGTGGGCTTGGGTGGGGTGCTCTTTCCAGGGGCCGGTGCAGACTCGAGCTGAGTGGCCTCCTTCGGCACTGTAGATTATATGATTATGATCTATAACACCAAGGTTGGTGGACTGGCAGATAGTGTTCAGGATTGTCAGAAGCTATAGCAGGACAAAGATAGGCTGGAGACTTGGGCAGAGAAATGGCAAATGGAGTTTAATCTGGACAAATGTGATGTAATGCCTTTTGGTAGGTCTAACAGGGGAGAAATATATTGGAAATGGCAAAAGTCTTGAATATAGAAAGTCAGAGACCTGGACGTGCAGGTCCACAGATCTTTGAAGGTGGCAACACAAATAGACAAGGTAGTCAAGGAAGCAAACGGAATGCTTGCCTTCATTGGACGGGGCATCGAGTATAAAAACTGGCAAGTCATGCTCCAGTTGTACACAACCTTGGAAAGGCCGCACTTGGAATATTGCGCACAATTCACCACACTACCAGAAGGATGTGGGGGCTTTGGAGAGGGTGCTGAGGAGGTTTACCAGGATGTAGCCTGGTCTGGAGGGTTTTAGCTATGTTGAGAGGCTGACTTTTTATGAGAAAGACGCAGGTTGAGTGGTGACCTGATAGAGGTCTACAAGATTATAAGGGGCATGGATAGAGTGGATGGGTAGGCACTCTCCCAGGGTGGAGCGGTCAGTCACCAGGGAGCATAGGTTTAAGGTCCGTGGGGCAACATTTAGAGGAGATGTGTGAGGCAGGTTTTTTTTACACGGTGGTGAGTGTCTGGAATGCGTTGGCAGGGGAGGTTGTGGGAACAGATACATTAACGGCATTCAAAAGGCATCTTGACAAACACATAGGATGTGTATAGAGGGATATGGCACAAGGAAGTGCTGAGGGTTTTGGCAACGGTTGGTATCATGGCCGATCCAGGCTTGGGAGGGCCGTAGGTCCTGTTCCTGTGCTGTATTCTTCGCCTGTCTGCGCCAATGCCTAAATTCCACTAATGAGCCAGGGGAAGGAAACTTAAACATTCAATTCACAGACATAGTGTTAACATAGAACATAACAGTGCAGAAGGAGGCCATTTGGCCCATCGAGTCTGCACCGACCCACTTAAACCCTCATTTCCACCCCATCCCCGTAACCCACTAACCCCTTCTAACCTTTTTGGTCACTAAGGGCAATTTTATCATGGCCAATCCACCCAACCTGCACGTCTTTGGACTGTGGGAGGAAACCGGAGCACCCGGAGGAAACCCACGCAGACACGGGGAGAACGTGCAAACTCCGCACAGACAGTGACCCAGCAGGGAATCGAACCTGGGACCCTGGCGCTGTGAAGCCACAGTGCTATCCACTTGTGCTACCGTGCTGCCCTGACAATCATTGTGACTCCAAAAAATGAGTAATAATTTGAACAAAAGCGCTGCTTGCTCTTTTATGTACGTTTTGATTTCAGATAGTCGTTTGGTACAGAATTTAAGTTTGAAAAAAAAAAAAAAAAAGTTTGGCGAAGCTTATGTTTTGCAATCACAATTTGCAAGACTTATCAAATGTAATGGGAACAATATATACTGTTTGTTTTGCAAATGGAATTGATTCGTAGGGAATGCACCAGTTAATGGTGACTGACAGTTAACTACCAAGTATTTTGATTTTAAATGATACCCTAAATTGCTCAACAGTAAAGATTGTTCCCAAAAAGTTGAAATGTAATTTAACTGGTCCAGTTTGGGAAATGTGATGTTGCTGACCTTCAAAGCCATCACTTTGATGCATCCTTCAGATCATAGTATGGTATTCAGGCTAGTCTCTGGTTACAGACAGACAACCATGGGGAGACTGGGTGTACACTGTCCTCACCTCAGATTGGGTTCAGTTTAGGAAAATGTTCAGTTCGTTAAGTCCTGGGGTGGGCACTAATAATTATTTCCTGTTCTTGACAGAGAGCTTGGACATGGAACTTTGTGATCATTTCAATATGGTAAGTGACTTTCTAACACAATGGAATTGTTTGAATGTATCTACCCATTAATCGTCAGTAGCAGGATGTAAATGATGATGCTATTTACATGTTGATTTCACCATGAGGCTCAAAGTAAACGCTCTGATGTGTCCTGCAGCTCACTGTGAGATTTTACCATTCGCTGTTCAGGAAATAGTGTTTTAGCTGGTTGTGTAATTTTTAATCTTGTCTCCCTCATTGTCTGGTCATGACTGGAAGTATTGTTGAATAAAGAATAAGTTAGGGGGGGGGGGGCACTGCGTTGTTATTTACACATATGTGAGAAATATGAGAATGACTAGAGCGAGGGTAGGTCCAATCAAGGACAGTAGCGGGAGATTGTGTATTGAGTCTGAAGAGATAGGAGAGGTCTTGAATGAGTACTTTTCTTCTGTATTTACAAATGAGAGGGGCCATATTGTTGGAGAGGACAGTGTGAAACAGATTGGTAAGCTCGAGGAAATACTTGTTAGGAAGGAGGATGTGTTGGGCATTTTGAAAAACTTGAGGATAGACAAGTCCCCCGGGCCTGACGGGATATATCCAAGGATTCTATGGGAAGCAAGAGATGAAATTGCAGAGCCGTTGGCAATTATCTTTTCATCCTCACTGTCAACAGGGGTGGTACCAGGGGATTGGAGAGTGGCGAATGTCGTGCCCCTGTATAAAAAAGGAACTAGGGATAACCCTGAGAATTACAGGCCAGTTAGTCTTACTTCGGTGGTAGGCAAAGTAATGGAAAGGGTACTGAAGGATAGGATTTCTGAGCATCTGGAAAGACACTGCTTGATTAGGGATAGTCAGCACGGATTTGTGAGGGGTAGGTCTTGCCTAACAAATCTTATTGAATTCTTTGAGGAGGTGACCAAGCATGTGGATGAAGGTAAAGCAGTGGATGTAGTGTACATGGATTTTAGTAAGGCATTTGATAAAGTTCCCCATGGTAGGCTTATGCAGAAAGTAAGGAGGCATGGGATAGTGGGAAATTTGGCCAGTTGGATAACAAACTGGCTAACCGATAGAAGTCAGAGAGTGGTGGTGGATGGCAAATATTCAGCCTGGATCCCAGTTACCAGTGGCGTACCGCAGGGATCAGTTCTGGGTCCTCTGCTGTTTGTGATTTTCATTAATGACTTGGATGAGGGAGTTGAAGGGTGGGTCAGTAAATTTGCAGACGATACAAAGATTGGTGGAGTTGTGGATAGTAAGGAGGGCTGTTGTTGGCTGCAAAGAGACATAGATAGGATGCAGAGCTGGGCTGAGAAGTGGTAGATGGAGTTTAACCCTGAAAAGTGTGAGGTTGTCCATTTTGGAAGGACAAATATGAATGCGGAATACAGGGTTAACGGTAGAGTTCTTGGCAATGTGGAGGAGCAGAGAGATCTTGGGGTCTATGTTCATACATCTTTGAAAGTTGCCACTCAAGTGGATAGAGCTGTGAAGAAGGCCTATGGTGTGCTCGCGTTCATTAACAGAGGGATTGAATTTAAGAGCCGTGAGGTGATGATGCAGCTGTACAAAACTTTGGTAAGGCCACATTTGGAGTACTGTGTACAGTCATTTTAGGAAGGATGTGGAAGCTCTGGAAAAGGTGCAAAGAAGATTTACCAGGGTGTTGCCTGGAATGGAGAGTAGGTCTTACGAGGAAAGGTTGAGGGTGCTAGGCCTTTTCTCATTAGAGCGGAGAAGGATGAGGGGCGACTTGATAGAGGTTTATAAGATGATCAGGGGAATAGATAGAGTAGACAGTCAGAGACTTTTTCCCTGGGTGGAACAAACCATTACAAGGGGACATAAATTTAAGGTGAAAGGTGGAAGATATAGGAGGGATATCAGAGGTAGGTTCTTTACCCAGAGAGTAGTGGGGGCATGGAATGCACTGCCTGTGGAAGTAGTTGAGTCGGAAACATTAGGGACCTTCAAGCAGCTATTGAATAGGTACATGTATTACGGTAAAATGATATAGTGTAGATTTATTTGTTCTTAAGGGCAGCACGGTAGCATTGTGGATAGCACAATTGCTTCACAGCTCCATGGTCCCAGGTTCGATTCTGGCTTGGGTCATTGTCTGTGCGGAGTCTGCACGTCCTCCCCATGTCTGCGTGGGTTTCCTCCGGGTGCTCCGGTTTCCTCCCACAGTCCAAAGATGTGTGGGTTAGGTGAATTGGCCAATGATAAATTGCCCTTAATGTCCAAATTGCCCTTGGTGTTGGGTGGAGGTGTTGAGTTTGGGTAGGGTGCTCTTTCCAAGAGCCGGTGCAGACTCAAAGGGCCGAATGGCCTCCTGCACTGTAAATTCAATGATAATCTATGATTAATCTAGGACAAAGGTTCGGCACAACATCGTGGGCCGAAGGGCCTGTTCTGTGCTGTATTTTCTATGTTCTATTTTAACTTCTCAGATGAAAGGCCTCCACCCCAGACATTGACCTGCCTCCTCTATTTACAGATGCTGACTGGGGGTTCCACGGTGCGAATCCTGGATGTTTTATCAAATGAAGTTCTGAATTGAGTTTCGTGTCTACAGTCGATTGTTTCCTGTATGATGGGAGACCGCTTTGTTCCTGCAAAATTGATTTGAAAATGTCAGTGTCCTTCCATTCATTGTGCGCTCTCTTCTTGAGCAGCTGCTTATTGCAGTGTGACACTTGTAGGCCTGAATAAAGCTCTTCCTATCTCGTTTTATTCATGAACAAATTGCTTGATGCCAGGCGTCCTCTTTTTTTTTCCCCTCCCCCTTTGCTTTGAGAAACTTCTATTATGTTGCTCTCAGACTTGAGCGTATCCTCCTTGACGATGCAGTTTGCAGTGGGACAATATCCAATTGTTTTCCTGTGCACTGGGTGTCAAGTAAAATGATACAATAATAAGTATATGTGGTTGTTTGTGGCTTGAGTTCTTTAGTTTGAGTTTAGTTGAATTTCTTTTGTTTGAGTTTAGTTGGATTAACAGTTATGCAATATGTGAATGATCTAAAATGAGTTCTAACTGTAATTTACATGATTAACTTTTTGGACAATACATGTTAAATTGCTTTGTGCTTTTCTGACCCTAGTGATGCAGTGCAGGAGGTAGCCATTCAACCCAGTGAGTCTTGTCTGGCTCATTTGAAGAGCCTATTCGTCTATCCTGTACTATTTTTCAAAGTATTTAGCCAATTCCCTTTGGAAGACCACTATTGAATCTGCATCCAACACACAATTAGGCAGTCCATTCCAAATCTGAACCACTCTTGTTAAAATAATAATGTTTTTACTCCTGTGACATCTGATTCTTTGCAGCCAGTTCAATTTGTGCTCTTTGGTTATCGATCCTTCAGCCATTGGAAACACTGCCCAAACCCTTCATGATTCTAAACAGCTCACAGATCCCCTTATCTCTTCAGCTGCTGTGTTTATCTGTCCTGCCACCGTTAAACATTTGTGCACTGACATCCTGGATCTCTTGTCTCCTTCAAATGTTTCTCTTGTTCTTTTGACCAAAATGTAGTGCCTCACAGTTCCATTTGCCATGGAGGATGATATTGTCATCGGACTCGTTGGGGGCAGCACGGCAGCATGGTGGATAGATAGCACAATTGCTTCACAGCTCCAGGGTCCCAGGTTCGATTCCGGCTTGGATCACTGTCTGTGCGGAGTCTGCACATCCTCCCCGTGTGTGCGTGGGTTTCCTCCGGGTGCTCCGGTTTCCTCCCACAGTCCAAAGATGTGCAGGTTAGGTGGATTGGCCATGATAAATTGCCCATAGTGTCCAAAATTGCCCTTAGTGTCGGGTGGGGTTACTGGGTTAAGGGGATAGGGTGAAGGTGTTGACCTTGGTTAGTGTGCTCTTTGCAAGAGCTGGTGCAGACTCGATGGGCCGAATGGCCTCCTCCTGCACTGTAAATTCTATGATCTATAATCCTGGAATCGACTCCCAAAATAGCAGGTGGTGAAATTTAAACTAAAAAAAAATGTCCGGAATTAAAAGTAATGATGACCGGGGTAGCGTGGGTTAGCACTGCTGCCTCGTGGCGTTGAGGACCCGGATTTGATTCCGACCCCAGGTCACTGTCCGTGTGGAGTTTGCACATTATCTCCGTGGGTCTCAGCCCTACAACACAAAAGATGTGCAGGTAGGTAGATTGGCCACTCTAAATAGCCCCTTAATTGGAAAAAAAATAATTGGGCACTCTACATTTAAACAAAAGTAAAGACGACCGTGAAACGATTGTCATAAAAGCCCACCTGGTTCACTAATGTCTTTACCTGGTCTGGCCTACATGTGACTCCAGACCAACAGCTATGTGGTTGACTCTGGAATGGTCTAGCAAGCAAGCCACTCAGTTGTATTCAACCGCTACAAAAATACGGAAAAGGAATGAAACCGGATGGACCACCCGGCATTGACCCAGCCACTGGAAACAACAACAGCAAATGCAACAACACAAACCTAGCCCTGCAAAGTCTTCCTCGCTAACATCTGGGGGCTTGTGCAAAGTTGGAAGAGCTATCGCGGACTAGTCGAGCACCAGCCTGACATATTCATACTCGGTATCATCCTAGGAACAGTCTCCGACACCATTATCACCATTCCTAGGTATGCCCTGTCTCACTGGCAAGACAGGCCCAGTAGAGATGGCAGCACAGTGGTAAATGGTCAGGGGAGAGTTGTCTGGGAGTCTTTGACATTGAATCTGGACCCCATGAAGTCTCATATTTTCAGGTGAAACCTGGGCAAGGAAACCTGATTACCATGTACCAGCCACCATCAGCTGATGAATCGGTACTCCATGTTGAATATCACTGGGAGAAAGCAGAGGGTGGCAAGGGCGCAGAATATGCTGTGCTGGGGGAATATAAATGTCAATCATAAAGAGTGGCTCGGTAGTAACACCACAGACCGAGCTGGCCAGATCCTAAAAGACATAGTTGCTAGACTGGAACTGCAGAAGGTGGTGAGGGAACCAACAAAAGGGGGAAAAAGTATTTGACCTTATCCACACCAACCTGTCTGCTGCATCTGTCCATGAAAGTATCGGTAGACATGCCCATTGCGCAGTTCTTGTGACAACATTGAGAATAAACTCCGTGTTGTGGCAGTACCGCAGTGCTAAAGGGGATAGACGTCGAACAGATCTAGCAACTCCAGACTGGGCATCCATGAGGCACTGGCCATCAGCAGCAACAGAATTGTATTCAACCCCAATCTGTAATCTAATGGCCTGACGTATCCCCCACTCTGCCATTATCACCAAGGTAGAGGATTGACCCTGGTTCATTGAAGAGTGCAGGAGAGCAACGCCAGGGACACCTAAAAATGAGGTGTCAACCTGGTGAAGCTATAGCACAGGACTACTTGTGTGCCAAACAGCATAAGCAGCAAGGAATCGAACAAGGCTGAAGCATTCCCAATACCCTTCAGGCAGAAGTGCTGAGTGGATGATCCCTCTCTTGCTCTTCCTGAGGTCCCCAGCATTACAGATGTCAGTCTAGTTAATACGATTCACTCCACGTGATGAAGAAACAGCTGGAGGAACGAGATACTGCAAAGGCTATGGGGCCTGACAATATACCAGCAATAGTACTGAAGACTTGTGTTCCAGAACTTGCCCTACCCCTAGCCAAGCTGTTCCAGTACAGCTACAGCACTGACATCTACCTGGAAATGTGGAATATGACCCAGGTATATCTAGTACACAAGAAACAGGACATCCTCCCGACAATGTGGAAAATTGCCCACGTGTGTCCTTTTCACAAGAAACGTGACAAATCCAACCAAGCCACTTACTGCCCACTCAGTCCACTCCATCATCAGTGTTGTGGGAAAAATCAACCACTTCAAGAGTCAGACTTGCTGTGATCAGATAAATGCAGTTTTATTGTTACACGAAGCTTCGGGAGAAAGCGGACGTACCCCGCGGTACAGTAGCCAACCTTTCTCCCGGTTTGAATGGCAGTCATTCATTTTATACTTTGGGTTCACAATGAGCCCAGATACAAAACAATTATCACCTTGTTATCTTTAAACAGCCACTTCGGGTTCACAATGAGCCCAGATACAAAACAATTATCACCTTGTTATCATTAAACAGCCACTTCGGGTTCACAATGAGCCCAGATACAAAACAATTATCACTTAACTTTAAACATTTTATAGATTGTACATCGCTATTTGTAAACATTTTGCCATCTACACATGGCTAGTCAAAGAGGTTTAACAGGTTACAGGCAGCAGCAGGAAGGTAGTATCGATTGTCCCTTTGTTTTAGGAAATGGCCCAAGACATTCGTATTAGCATATCATTGTGTACACCTTGGCTGAAGTCAGCTTTATTCAAGTGGCGTCCCGCATTTATGTATTTCTTAATCTTCCTGTCTGGCTTCCTTTGTCCTGGATTTGTTCCTATCTGTCCTACTGGCACCCCGCTGGACTCCAGGCATCAGTTATGTCTGCTTTATTCTCTGTGTCTCCATCTTGTGTGTCAGGCAGCCATCTTTTGTGCCAAGTGCCCTTTTTGAACCATTTCCCACTTCAATCAGCAAAGAGATGGAAGGAATCATCAACAGTGCTATCAAGCGGCATTTACTCAGTAACAACCTGCTCACGGACGCTCAGTTGGTGTTCCGTCAGGATCACTCAGCTCCTGACCTCATTACAACCTTTGTTCAAACATGGACAAAAGAGTTGAATGCTAGAGGTGAGATGACAGTGACTGCCCTTGACATCAAGGCACCATATGACCGAGTATGGCATCCAGGAGCCCGAGCAAAACTGGAGAATCGGATAAACTGCCTGTTGGAGTCATACTTGCACAAAGGAAGATGTTTGTAGTTGGAGATAAATCACCTCGGCTCTAGGGCATCACTACAGGAGTTCCTCGGGGTTGTGTGCTAGGCGTAACCATCTTCAGCTGCTCCATCAATTATCTCCTATCATAAGATCAGAAGTGGGGATTGTTAAGCACTATTAGCGACTCCTCAGATAATGAAGCAGTCAAATGTGCAAATACAGCAAGACCTAGACAATATCCAGCCTTTGGCGGACGAATGGCAAATTACATTCGCACCACCAAATGCCCCTTTACATTCAATGGCATTAGCATCACCGAATACCCACAATCAACATTCTGGGGGTTCTCATCAGAAACTGAACTGGACTAGCCATATTAATACTGTGGCTACCAGAGTAGGTGAAAGGCTAGGAATCCTACGACTAGTAACTCAACACCTGATCCCCCCAAACCCTGTCCACCTTCTACAAGGCACAAGTCAGGAGTGAATTGGTGTACTCTCCACTTACCTGGATGAGTGTAGCTCCAACATTCAAGAAGCTTGACACTCCAGGACAAAGCACTCTGTTTAATTACTGCCCCTTCCACAATCATTAGTTCTCTCCACCACTGACGAACAGTGGCAGCCATGTGCATCAATGCACAAGATGCACTGCAGTAACTTGCCACGGTTCCTTAGACAACTTCCAAACCCACTACCATCTAAAAAGACGAGCAGCAGATACCTGGGAACCCCACCACCTGGAGGTTCCCCTTCAAGTTACTCACCACCCTGACTTGGAAATATATCGGTGTTCCTTTGTCACTGGGTCAAAATAATAGAACTCCCTCCTTAAGCACTGGGTGTACCGATACCTTGGACTGCAGCAATTCAAGAACGCAACTCTGAATGGCAACTAGGGATGGATAATAAATGCTGGCCTAAGCAGCGACGCCCACATTCCGTAAACAAAAGTGTCCACCCAGTCCACACAGCCTGAATATGTCCTCATGAATTTTCTTACTGAAGGAAAAGTAACCATAGTCTCAGATGAGCATAGATTGCTTTCCGCTTTGAGGGGAAGAGCTGACTGGTGGTGGTTTAACCTGAGGATCACCACACCTCCGGCAAGGGGCAAGGTTGAGCAGGTGGGCTGTCATGACTAACCTCAGCGATACAGGAATTGACTGCGTACGCTTTGCTGACTTCGCTCTGCATCATGAACCAGCTGTGGCCAACTGAGCTAACCCTCCTCATCCCCATCCTCCTTGTTGCTCACTCCAAGTCGAGTATCTTCTGAAAGTACCACAACTGTGTCCTACACAGCCAAGTTGTTTATGTGCATCAAAAACAGTAGTGATCTAAATCTGAAGTGCTAGCCGTTCACTACAGTGCTGTTTTTTATCCCTTGGCCAATTTTATATTCATCTCTCTGCTGCTATTTTTATCCCAGAGGAAGAGCTTAATATGTGATGCTTTATCAAATACCTTCTGAAAGTCCATGTACACAGTGACTGCACTGCTTTCATGCACCCTTGCTGACATTTCACCAAAGATCTCAATCAAGTAAGTCAAATGATATTTTCTCTTAAATCAAGTCTGGTCCGTGTGTAGTTTGCACATTCTCCCATGTCTGCGTGGGTCTCACCCCCCACCAACCCAAAAGATGTGAAGGGTATGTGGATTGGCCATTTATTATTTATTAACCGTAAAAATGCTAAATTGCCCCTTTGGAGTGGGGGGGGGGGGGGGGGGGGGGATAGATACTAAGTGGCTGCCTGTTCCTAGATCGTTTCCAAAAGCTTCCAATTACTGATATGCAACTGATTGGCCTGTAATTGACAGTTTTCTCTATCCTGATTATTGAATGAGGGTGTAACTTTGATCTTTTGGTACATCCTATATGTAAGGGGAATCAGATGATCCTGAGTAATATTGCCATCTTCAGGAACCTAGGAAGCATCCCGTCTGCGCAAAATGATATGTACCTCTAATATGGATTCAGCCTTCATTAATGCATCATTTTAGTTCCTCATTACTCCATTGCTCTCTGACAATTATTTTACTATTTATGTGTCAATAGACTGCTAATGTCCTCCTTATGTTAGATGCCAACCCATTTTATTTCTGTCTCTTTGCCCCAACACCAGCTGGTGTGGGAGGGAGTGTTTCAGATATCTGGACCATTGGGATCTCTTCCAGAGCAAGTGGGACCTGTAGAAGGACGGGAAAGCTCCAGGGTCCCAGGTTCGATTCCCAGCTTGCGCCACTGTCTGTGGAGTCTGCGCGTCCTCCCTGTGTCTTTGTGGGTTTCCTCCGGGTGCTCCGATTTCCTCCCACAAGTCCCGAAAGACGCGCTGTTAGGTCATTTGGACATTCTGAATTCTCCCTCTGTGAACCCGAACAGGCGCTGGGATGTGACGACTTGTGGCTTTTCACAGTAACTTCATTGCAGTGTTAATGTAAGACAACTTGTGACAATAAAGATTATTGTTAAACTGGAGGGGCATAAATATCCCGGCCGCGAGGTTTGCTAGTGTCACACGAGAGGATTTAAAGTAGTGTGGCAGGGGGTGGAACCGGAGCAATAGGTCAGAAGGTGTAATAACCGAGGGGGAAACTAGAGAATAGGGTCAGTAAGACTCTTGAGAAAGAGCAGGCAAGGAGATGTTGCTGAACACAGCGGGACTGGTTGTCTGAAGTGCATTTGTTTCAATGCGAGGAGTATAAAAGGGAAGGCAGATGAACTTAAGACCTGGGATGTATGATGTTGCCACTACAGAGACTTGGTTGAGGGAGGAACAGGATTGGCAGCTAAATGTTCCAGGATTTAAATGTATCAGGTGGGATAGAGGGGGATGTAAAAGGGGTAGGGGAGTTGCATTATTGGTAAAGGAGAATATCATAGCTGTACAGTGGGAGGACACCTCGAGAGAGCTCATACAGCGAGGCAATATGGGTAGAGCTCAGGATTAGAAAGGTTGCAGTCACAATGTTGGGGTTTACTACAGGCCTCTCAACAGCCAGCAGAAGATAGAGCAGCAGACGTGTAGGCAGATTTGGAAAGGTGTAAAAGCAACGGGTCGTTGTGGGTGATTTTAACTTCCCCTATATTGATTAGGTCTCTCTTAGTTCTAGGGGCTTGGATCAGGTAGAGTTTGTAAGGAACATCTAGGAGGGCTTCTTGAAACAATATGTAGATAGTCCAACTAGGGAAGTAGCCGCACTGGACCTGGTATTGGGGACAGCCCGGCCAGGTGGTCGAAGTTTCAGTAGGGGAGCATTTTGGGAACAGTGACCATAATTCAGTAAGTTTTAAGGTACTGTTGGATAAAGATAAGAGTAGTCCTCGGTTGAAGGTGCTAAATTGGGGGAAGGCTAATTGCAACAATATTAGCCAGGAACTGAAGAATCTAGATTGGGGGTGGATGTTTGAGGGTAAATCAACATCTGGCATGTGGGAGGCTTTCAAATGTCAGTTGATAGGAATTCAGGACCGGCATGTTCCTGTAAGGAAGAAGGATAAGTATGGCAAGTTTCGGGACCCTTGGATAACAAGGGATGTTTGAACCTAGTCCAAAAGAAAAAGGAAATTTGTACGGGTTAGAAGTCTGGGAACAGGCGAATCCTGTGAGGAACATAAGGAAAGTAGGAAGAACTTAAGCAAGGAGTCAGGATGGCTAAAAGGGGTCACGAAAAGTAATTGGCAAACAGGATGTGGAGATGCCGGCGCTGGACTGGGGTGGGCACAATAAGAAGTCTCACAACATTAGGTTAAATTCCGACAGATTTATTTGAAATCGCAAGCATCTCGAAGCACTGCTCCTTCATCAGGTGAAGTGGAGGCAGGTTCACAATCACAGCATATACAGGAGAGACACAACTGTATATATGCTGTGATTGTGAACCTGCCTCCACTTCACCTGATGAAGGAGCAGCGCTCCGAAAGCTTACGATTTCAAATAAACCTGCTGGAATTTAACCTGCTGTTGTGAGACTTCTTACTATTGGCAAACAGGATTAGGGAAAATCTAAAGGTTTTTTATACGTATACAAAGCGCAAGAGGGTAGCCAGGGAAAGGGTTGGCCCAGTCAAGGCCAGAGGAAGGAATTAATGCGTGGAGCCAGAGGAAATGGCAATGTACTAAATGAGTACTTTGCATCAGTATTCACCAAAGAGAAGGACTTGGTGGATGATGAGTTTTGGGGAAGGGTATGTAGATAGTCTGGGTCACATTGAGATCAAAAAGGAGATGTTGGGCGTCTTGTAAAACATTAAGGTAGATAAGTCTCCACGGCTTGATGGGACTTACTCCAGAATACTGAGGGAGACAAGGGAGGAAATTGCTGGGGCCTTGACAGAAATCTTTGTATCGTCACTGCCTGCAGATAAGATCCCAGAGGACTGGAGAATAGCTAATGTTCCTTTGTTTAATAAGGATAGCAAGGAGAATCCAGGAAATTACAGGCCGGTGAGCCTTTCGTCAGTGGTAGGGAAATTATTGGACAGGATTCTTTGAGACATGATTTACTTCCATTAGAAGCAAGTGGACGGATTAGCAAGAGGCATCATGGTTTTGTGAAGGAGAGGTTGTGACTCACAGACTTGATCGAGCTTTTCGAGGAAGTGACAAAGCTGATTGATGAAGGTGGACTTCAGTAAGGCCTTTGACAAGATCCCACATGGCAGATTGGTACAGAAGGTGAAGTCACATAGGATCAGAGGTGAGCTGGCAAGATTGATACAGAATGCTTGGTCATAGAAGAAAGGGTAACCGTGGAAGGGTGCTTTTCTGAATGGTGGTGTTCCGAGGATTAGTGCTGAGACCTTTACTGTTTGTAGTACGTAGAAATGATTTGGAGGAAAATGTAACTGGTCTGATCAGTAAGTTTGGGGACGACATAAAGTTTGGTGGAGTTGTTAATAGCGATGAGGACTTTCAGGGGATACAGCAGAATATTGATTGTTTAGAGACTTGGACGAAGAGGTGGCAGATGGAGTTTAATCCAGACAAATGTGAGGTACTGCGTTTTTGAAGGTCGAATACAGGTGGGAAATATACAGTAAGTGGCAGGACCCTTAAGAGTATTGATAGGCAGAGCGATCTGGGTGTACAAGTCCGCAGGTCACAAAGTGGCAACGCAGGTGGAGAAGATAGTCAAGAAGGCATACGGCATAATTGCCTTCATTGGCTGGGGCATTGAGTATAAAAATTGACAAATAATGCTGCAGCTGTATAGAACCTTAGTTCGGCCACACTTGGAATATAGTGTTCAATTCTGGTCGCCACACTCCCAGAATGAAGTGGAGGCTTTGGAGAGAGTATAGAAGAGGTTTATCAGAATGTTGCCTGGTATGGAGGGCATTAGCTATGAGGAGAGGTTGGATAAACTCAGTTCTCACTGGAACAGAGTTGAGGGGCGACCTAGTAGAGGGGCATGGACAGGGTGGATAATCAGCTTTTTCCCAGGGAGAGGAGATGTGCAATGTGCAAGGGAGGTTTTTTTTACACAGATGGTAGTCGGTGCCTGGAACTAGCTGCTGGAGGAGGTGGTGGAAGCAGGTACAATAATGACATTTAAGGGTCGTCTTGACAAATACATGAATAGGATGGGAAGAGTGTTACAGACCCTGGAAGTGTAAATTTTAGTTTAGACGGGCAGCATGGTCGGTGCAGGCTTGGAGGGCCGAAGGGCCTCTTCCTGTGCTGTACATTTTTCGTTTTTATTTTATCATTCACCATCAAGCAATGTACCAAGCTTTCTTTGAAAGGTTGCTTGCTGCTTTACTATGCATCTTTCTGCTAATTTTCAACTCCAATCTATCCATGTCAAATCTCCAGTTCCCTGAAACGAGACCTGCTCCAGGTGAAAATTTCTTTTCCAGATCACTGCTTGTAGTTTTGCAAATATAAACCCTATACTATCAGCATACTTCCCAGGATGATTCCCCACTCTGACAATCTGCACCTGACAACTTCATTCCCCAGTAGATTCAGCAACACCTCTTTCCTCATTGGGCAATAAACATACTGATCAAGTAAATTCTGAAGTTCCTGCTCTGTGCTGTTAACAATCAAAGACCAATGCAATCTTGGGATATATTAGGGTTGTTGAAGTCTTGCTATCAGTACTTATTGGTACATGAACTATAATTTCCCTCCAAATTTGCTCCTCCATTTCCTTCTCATTAATTGATGAGCAATTAAATGCACTGACAGTGTAATAGCACCTCCAACAAAACAGATTATCTCTTTAATCCCCAAATGATATTTTCTCTTTATAGCATAGTAATACTCTTTAAAATTGGAAAACCTGTTTTACGGAGGGTCGTGAGGGGATGGAATTCTGATTTTTTATGGCAGAGGCGCGGCCACCAATGATGGAGCAAGAGTGGTGAATGTACGAAGCCAGAGTCAGAGGACCAGGAAGATTGTCAGGCGAAGGGAGATCACGGGGTTGGTTGATTGAATAGATTGGCCTAAATTATGAAGTGATCATCTGGACAATGTAATTGGGGATAGGTGGGACCCAGTAGCATTTGAATCTCACCCTGGCTTCCATTATCCATTCAATACCCATGGAGGAGGAGATTCTCACGAGGAATCTCGATAGTATGAGGAACAACAACAGCAGCAAGGTAAATAGCCCACTATTAGTGATATTTAATTAAAATGCTCCATACTCTATATATTAATATACAGAATTCTATTACATAAGAATAAACGTGATATTGCATCTTCATTGAAATGGATTTGCTCTCCATCCCAATAATCATACTATACTGCCAGATATAGACTGCACAGATGACAGCCTGAATTAAAATGCAGCAAATGCTGTACGAGCAGCTACTAATGGCACACGAACAGCTGAAGAGGCAAACTGGCAGCATGGAGGTGGAACATTTCACTCTTAACAAAGGAGTGTGGTTGGCTGAGCTGTTAAAGTGGATGAAAGCACAATCACTTGTTTGTGATTAAATGGAAGTGGCAACCAATCTGCTACCGGAGGGGATCCTTTAATTAAATATTAGAATGAGGCTGTGAACCTTAAAATCATTTACCCCGTTCCAGTTTTAATAGAAAACTGGGTACTGAGAATATTGCTGCCTGCAACGTCTACACCACACTATCTCTGGACGAAGTGGAGCTACATTGCTCCCCTTTAGCCCACCAAGCAAACTTGTTCACATTTACACTGATCGAACCCTCCTGGTCCCCACCTATGTCATCTGCACAACCTTCTCCCCATCCCCGATCTACACTGCACCCAAGATCTCTCAACCCCTAACCTGATATTTATGTTTTCTTGGGATTAACTCTACTTCGTGATCGCACGGTCCCTCTCCTCTCTGCCCCCAGTAATGATGGCTTCCACCCCAATCTCTACCGCACCTTGTGATCACATTAAAATGTAAACGAGCGGGGATTTTGGTCAGTCTGGTTACCTGTGTTTTAGATACACATAGGCTGTGTATCTGTCTGAGTCCTGGGTTGGCCATAATTCCCATGGTCCTTTGTAAGTGGCCATCTTAGATGGCTACAGTCCTTACATTCCAGCCAATGTCCTCAAAATTCACCACTCAGCCCCTCAGTTCACAATACCTCCAAGCTTCGTCTGTCATGTCTTTATTGAAAAAAAGGACTTGTGGGAACAACACTTAACAAGGTGGCATGGTAGTACAGTGGTTAACCAGACTGACCAAAATCCCCGCTCGTTTACATTTTAATGGCCCATTTTCCCAGGACAATAGAACACCAATCAAGCAACCGGTACAGCCACAGACTGATCGGCGCCACTCCCTTGCTCAGAAAGCACAACTGCCAAGGTCAATGACAGCTAAGGACCCGCCCAGCTTCCAAGGCACCCGCCCCTTTATTGGCCGAAATCTATTGGGTCCAAGGTTAAGGACCGCCCCAAGGAGCGTGAAATCCCAGGGGGATAAAAGAGAGCGCAGACATGTGTCCTGTCTCTTGGATCCGGCCTATGCCTACCCAATTGCAGCAGGAACAGCCAGCTAAGTTCAAGACCAACGATCGCTAACTGACTTGAGCCCAGCAGAGACAGAGGCACTTTCTTCGAACCAGCCAAGTGAAATCCAGATAAAGGCCTTTATCCATTTCCACAGTGCCAGTTGCCCTGAAGTTAAGTATAGGTTATCGTAGCTGATAGGTGTAGTTTAACTCGTAGTAGATATTGTGTTTGCGTGTTGAGATAACTCTTATGTAAATAAACCATCTTTTGAACTAACTAACTGGTTTTGTGGTCATTTGATCAATATAAGGGAAAGGCTTGTGGTTCATAGAGATAAATAACAAGAGCAACAGGACATGCAGCAGATGTGATTTAATGCAAAGGAGTGTGAAGTGATTCATTTTAGTGGGAAGAATGTGGAGAAAAGATATAAAATAAAATATGCAATTGGAAAGGCGGGGTGTGCGCAAGAGCAGAGAGACCTGAGGGGAGTTTGTACACAAATGTTTGAAGGTGACCGGGCAAGTTTAGAAAGCGGTTAATAAAGCATACCGCATCTTGGGCTTAATAAATGAAGGCACAGAATAGAAAAAGCAAGGAAATTAAAATGGATCTTTATATAACACTAGTTCTTTTTTAAAAAAAAAATATTTATTGAAGGTTTTCATAAAATATCAATAATAAAATGAGAAAGAATAAAGAACCCAACAGGGTTAAGTACAAAACACAATCTTAAAAAAAGCAACCCCCCAAACCCCTCCCCCCCCGTACCTAAATAATAAATTAACATTAACACCCCGACTTAAGACAACAGGTGTATACACCCCCTCAGACCCTTCCAGTGTAAATAACATAAACAAAAATAAAGTCAACCCCCCCCCCCCAACCTACTGCTGCCATTGACCAATGTCTATCGTTCTGCCAGAAAGTCTAAGAACGGTTGCCACCGCCTAAAGAACCCTTGTACCGACCCTCTCAAGGCGACTTTCACCCTCTCCAATTTAATGAACCCTGCCATATCGCTGATCCAGGATTCCACGCTTGGGGGCCTCGTATCTTTCCACTGAAGGAGAATCCTTCGCCGGGCTACCAGGGACGCAAAGGCCAGAATATATAACACTAGTTCAGCCTCAACTGGAGTAGTGTGTCCAATTCTAGGTACCAGCCTTTGTGAAATCCAGATGTGAATGCCTGAAAGAGGATGCAGAAAAGATGTACGAGAATGCTTCAGGGATGGGAAACGTCAGCTGCAAGGGTAGATTAGAGGAACCAGGATTGATTTTTAAAGAGAAAGTTGAGAGTAGATTTGTATTCAAAATAATGAAGGGTTTGGACAGGGTAGATAGAAACTATGTCTATTGGCGGAGGGAATCCCTAACCTGAAGACACCAATTTAAGATGATTAGCAAAAGAACCAGAGGTGACATGAGGAAATACTTGTTCACAGAGAGTGATTAAGTTCCGGAATACAGTGCCTGAAAGTGTGTCAGAGGCAGATTAAATTGAAGCATTCAAAAGGTGAATTGGATAATTATTTGAAGAGAAAAACATTTTCACAACCCTGATAGAAATCTAGTTTTAATATATAATAGGTTTATAAGGAAGAAATGCTTTTTAAAGTGATTTAGACTCAAAATGGCTTCACTAAGGTCACACAGTTCAAACAGGCAAGCAATGAAAACTGCTGAATACCCTGAGAGTGATCAGATTAAAACTCCAGTCACACACATTTGTTACATAATTATTACTATATGCATCTGGGCAAAGTTCCTAGTTCAGTGGCCATGAGAACTGATAAGAGTGTTGGGAATATATGAGGTCGTTACCCCATGCTAAAAATTTGATAGACAGTCATTTCTGTCAAATAAAATGAACTATAATTATTATGACCCAATCACAGACCGAAAGGGGACAGGACATTAGCAAAAGCAAATACCTTAAAAATAGGTGCCGATTATGATCAAATTATTCCGGAATCGTCTTTATTTCCTGTTTTTAACTATTTCCTGCGCTTTGCTCTGAAGAAGCTATCCTGTTTATTTTCAACTTCTCTGTATCGTGTATTTCAGAACATAGAACATACAGTGCAGAAGGAGGCCATTCGGCCCATCGAGTCTGCACCGACCCACTTAAGCCTTCACTTCAACCCTATCCCCCTAACCCAATAACCCCTCCTAACCTTTTTGGTCACTCAGGGCAATTTATCATGGCCAATCCACCTAACCTGCGCGTCTTTGGACTGTGGGAGGAAACCAGAGCACCCGGAGGAAACCCACGCACACACGGGGGGAACGTGCAGACTCCACACAGACAGAGACCCAGCCGAGAATCTAACCTGGGACCCTTGCGTGTGAAGCCACAGTGCTAACCACTTGTGCTACCGTACTGCCCAAACTTGAAGAAAACATCAAGGGCTGTAATTTGTATTGAATTTAACTCAGTCATCTGTACTTGCTTGGACAAAACAAACTTTTAAAAACCCTGTATTTGCAAGCAAACTGACTTGATAAGAGACAGCCGCAATATTGACTGAATAAAGATTGGATTTACTTCACGCATGAAGCTCAGTTTTAAATTTCTGTTGAATGATATATCATGCGGTGACACAAGATATATTGACCAAAGTACAGATCTATCAAGCCCTGAGCAAAAAGTGAGAGAGTTGCACTAGGTGAGTTGCTGTTACATAGAGACAACAGGGATATGATGGGCTGAATGGCTTCCTTCCATGTAACCATGCTCTGTTTCTATGAAATTAATCCTCAGGTGGTTTCGCTGGAAGAAAACGCAACAGTACAGAAGGTTGAAAAAGTGACTATGAAAATTTCTTTAATGCAACAGGAAATATCTGAAGCTTAATCTCCACCCGTTCCCCCATAATGTCCCAAATTTTCTCTTCTGCGTCTGTAGTTCCAGTGCGCTCTCAGGCTCCCCGAGCTGCATCATCTTCATTTTTGATCAAGGCTCACGTTATTCTTTTAGAACTACGTTACACTGTCTTTTCCTTTCTTGCCATCTTTCTGCACTGTCAGCTTTGATGACTGCCTTTTATTTGGCACACTTCTTCCAAACACAAGCACAATTAGGTATATGAACAGATGGACAGTGCACACAAGTATCTGACTTAAAGCAAGAGATGCATTGCTTGATATGTCAACATTGGTTGGGGTAGGAGGGGAAAGGGGCAGGGATAGAACAGAATGGGTGGGGCCTTACTGGAATATGGCAGTTTATTTACTATTTTTACAATTGCACTGGTCTGTTGAGCAGGGCAATGTGCTGGTCTTACTTACCCAGGTCCCAGACTTGAACTGGCATGTCTCTCACTTGATATTTGTTTAATTCCTGCATTTGGGAAGAACAAAATATCATGGTTAAAACAGCTTTAATTAAAAAAACATTAAATACAACGGCTTTAAATAAAACACTTTGCGCTGCCGGTACTTGGAAGGGTATATTGGCTAACAGAAGGCTAATTTTAACTGGTTGGGAGAGACGTGCATTCATGCACAGGGACTCATTCTCCCCAAACAAAAGGAATATGTCAAAACTCTGCATCTTTTCCAAATTACCAGGAACTTGAGAACCCTATAGTATCCCATTGCTTTTTTCATGGTAACACCACTGCCGATCAGTGTAAATTGTCAACCTATCAGCGCCTTTTTCTTCTACAACCTGCAATCATTTAATGTTTTTGTGTTTGTCCTGAAAAGTGCAAGATGAAAATCTTCAGCAGCATGCCTCTCTTTTCAACAATATTGATCGATTTTTGTTCGGAGAAAATTTAGAAGTGTGAGAGGAAGACATTGGGGCAGGCATTCAGTCGTATTTAGAGATGAGTGCGAGAGGAGGACCCTGGGACAGGTATTTAGCAGAACCGCAAGTGGTGGATAAAAACAAATAAAAGCTGCACAGGAGGAGTGAGTTTTGAAAACATCCAGGAGTGACATCACAGGGGAAACATAAATTTATCTATCGAGGGGGACGGGAACCAATGTGAGAGGAGCAGCGGCCATGATAAGTAAGAAGTGTTTAAGATATACGTAGTACGGTAAGGCTTAATCTTTAAACGAGAGGTGACGGGAGTAATTTAAGGGTCAGTCACGGCAGGAAAGCTTGGCTACATGGAATGGTCCTCTGGTGTGATGTGGGAAATCTGGGACACTGTGTCCAGGCTGACCACATGCAGGAAGTGTGGAGGAAGTATCTCCAGCTGTATCTGCTCAAAATCTACGTTTCAGATCTGGAGTAGCGGCTGGAGTCGTTGGAGCATCTGCAAGGCTGAGGTTTTGTGGATATCGTGTACAATGAGGTGTTTACACCACAGGTAAAGACTGCGCAGGCAGAAAGGGCTGTGGGTCCCCTACAGTCCTAAAAAGGACATTTTAATAATGGAAAATAAGGAAATGGAGCAATTAAACAACTACTCTAGCTCTCTTCATAGAAGAAGACACATAACTTCTTAGGAATACTGGGTAAGTGAGGAGGGGGGAGTTGAAGAAATAGGCATTAATAAAAAAAAGTGCTGGAGAAATTAATGGGCCTGAAAGCTGATAAATCTCCAGGGCCTGATATCCTACATACCGGGATACTAAAGGACGAGGCCATGGAAGTAGCAGGTATTTTGGTTGTCATCTTCCAAAATTCTGTAGATTCTGGAACAGTCCCAGCAGATTAGAAGGTGGCAAATGTACCCCACTAGTTGGAAAAAGGAGGGAGAAAACGGAACTGCAGACCAGTTAGCCTAACCAGTGGTAGGTTAAATCTAGAATCTATAATAAATAATGTGGTACCTGGACACAGAAAATATCAACGGTATCAGACAAAGTCAACATGGATTTGTGAAAGGGAAATCATGATTGACAAACATACTGGAGTCTTTTGAGGACGTACTTAGTAGAATAGATAAGGGAGAACCATTGGATGTGGTGTATTTGGGTTTCCCAAAAGCTTTTGATAAAGTCCTACTTAAGAGATTACTGTGAAAAATTAAAGCACACAGGATTGCGATTAATATAATGGCATGGATTGACAATTGATTAGCAGACAGGGAACAGAGAGTAGGAATAAATGGATGTTTTTCAGAGTGGCAGGTGGAGACTAGTGAAGTCCTGCAGGGATCCTTGCTTGGGTGAAGCTAGTCACAATATACATCAATGATTTGGATGAGGGGACCAATTTGCAAGTTTGTTGACAACACAAAACTAGGTGGAATTCTGAGTAGTGAAGAGGTAGTAAAGTGGCTTCCAGGCGATTTAGAAAATTTGAGCGAGTGGGCAAATACATGGCAGACGCAGTAGAATGTGGATAAATGTGGTTACATTAGACAGAGAAACAGCATTATTTAAATGGGGATAGAATGGGAAATGTTGATGTACAAAGGGATCTCGGCGTCCTTGTAATCAGTCATATCAGTCATTGAAAGCAAGTGTGAAGGTACAGCAAACTTAAGAGGGCAAATGGTAAGTCGGCCTTCATTGCAAGAGGATTTGAGTGCAGGAGCAAGGATGTTTTACTGCAGCTGTACAGAGCCTCGCTGAGACTATACTTGAGTACTGTGGAGTATTGTGTCAGTTTTGGTCTCCTTGTGTAAGAAAATCTATACTTGTCATAGAGGAGTGCAGCAATCCTAGGATGGAATTGTCACAGGAGAGATTCGGTCTATTCACTGGAGTTCAGAAGGAAATGAAAAAAAAAAATGAAAATCGCTTATTGTCACGAGTAGGCTTCAATGAAGTTACTGTGAAAAGCCCCTAGTCGCCACATTCCGGCACCTGTTCGGGGAGGCTGGTATGGGAATTGAACTGTGCTGCTGGCCTGCCTTAAAAGCCAGCGATTTAGCCCAGTGAGCTAAACCAGCCCCTGGGAGAGAGGATCTGATTGATACGTATAAAATTCTAACAAGGGTGACAGACTGGATGCAGGAATGTTGTTTCCTCTGGCTGGGGGGGAGCGGGTGGTCTAGAACAAGGGGGTCACAGTCTCAGGGTATGGGGTAGGCCATTTGGGACTGCGATGAGGAGAAACTTCACTTCTGAGGGTGGTGAACCTGTGGAATTCTCGACCACAGAACGCTGTGGAGGACAAATCACTGAATATTTTAAAGAAATAAATAGATGCGATTTCTAGACACTACACTAAAAGGGTATGAGAGAGAGTGCAGGTATGACATTGAGATAGAGGATCAACCACGATCACATTGAATGGCAGAGCTAGCTTGATTGTATTTTCTCCATTTCTACATTGATGGTTATGGAGTCAAGATGGAGTTGAGATCGAATTGAACGGCAGAATAGGTTTCAGGGGCTGAAGGATATCCTGTTTCTATTGCTGATTTGAGTAGTGGCAGCTCATGATGCTGCAGGGTTGGTCCCAGGTTCAACATCTTGTTCCCGAATAAAACATTTATTCATAATTTTATAAATTTAAGACATAAATTTAAGGTGAAAGGTGGAAGATATAGGAGGGATATCAGAGGTAGGTTCTTTACCCAGAGAGTAGTGGGGGCATGGAATGCACTGCCTGTGGAAGTAGTTGAGTCGGAAACATTAGTGACCTTCAAGCAGCTGTTGGATAGGTACATGGATTACGGGAAAATGATATAGTGTAGATTTATTTGTTCTTAAGGGCAGCACGGTAGCATTGTGGATAGCACAATTGCTTCACAGATCCATGGTCCCAGGTTCGATTTCGGCTTGGGTCATTGTCTGTGCGGAGTCTGCACATCCTCCCCGTGTCTGCGTGGGTTTCCTCCGGGTGCTCCGGTTTCCTCCCACAGTCCAAAGATGTGCGGGTTAGGTGAATTGGCCAATGATAAATTGCCCTTAATGTCCAAATTGCCCTTGGTGTTGGGTGGAGGTGTTGAGTTTGGGTAGGGTGCTCTTTCCAAGAGCTGGTGCAGACTCAGGGGGCCGAATGGCCTCCTTCTGCACTGTAGATTCAATGATAATCTATGATTAATCTAGGACAATGGTTCGGCACAACATCGTGGGCCGAAGGGCCTGTTCTGTGCTGTATTTTCTATGTTCTATGTTCTATAAAACAAGTCAGTTGGCGTCAGCACATCCCAGTTTAGTTGTCGGTTGGGTTACAATCAGTTAGGACTTGACAGGGTTCAGTGATGATGCCTTCCATGGTGGAAGAACCTTGAAAAGAAAATCGCTTATTGTCACAAGTAGGTTTCAAATGAAGTTACTGTGAAAATCCCCTAGTTGCCACATTCCAGCATCTGTTCGGGGAGGCCGGAACAGGAATTGAACCCGCGCTGCTGGCCTTGTTCTGCTTTACAAGCCAGTTGTTTAGCCCACTGTGCTAAATCAGCCCCCTTCTCCATAGTTTCACAATTGAAGACTGCTACCAGAGGATGACCGTCATGTGTGGAGCTAAGTCCTAATGTGTACAATCTTCTCAAGACAGGATGGGTTGCAAGATTTGACTTTAATAAGAAAATTAAGCTGTGTAGTCCTCCGACATCAGAATTGTTGATTCAGATAGTCCAGGGGCAGTTTATTTGATACAAAACGTACCGGCAGTGACGTAACAGGAACTGGAGCTCTGACACAGTACACCCATATACTAAACTGGCCCAGTGGGTAGCACTCTCGGCCCTGAGTCAGAGGGTTTGTGGTTTCACATCTCTGTTCAGGATTTGAACACAGAAATTTAGGCTGACTACCAGTGCAGTACTGAGGAATGCTGCACTGTCAGGGGTGCTGTCATTTGACTGAAAACCGACTTTCCACTTGTCCTATGTAAAAGATTCCATGGTACTAATTTGAAGATGAGCAGGGGAGTTCTCCCCAGTGTTCTGATCAATATTTAACCCCTCAGTAGGGGTGGCACAGTGGTTTGCACTGCAGCCTACGGCACTTGAGGACCCGGGTTAGAATCCCGGCCCTGGGTCACTGTCCGTGTGGAGTTTTGCACATTCTCCCCATGTCTGCGTGGGTTTCACCCCCACAACCCAAAGATGTGTAGGTTAGGTGGATTGGACATGCTAAATTGGAAAAGAAATTAATTGGGTACTCTAAAATTTATTCAAAAATGAATAAATTTAACCCCTCAGTAAACATCACAACAAATGGAGACACTGACCAAAACACAGAGAGATGCTGACGGAAGTGCCCAGTGCATCGGGAAATTAAGTAATGGGGTGGTGGCGAGGAAACTAGGAGAGAGGAAGGCAAGTAGGGGAGTGTAAAGAAGTTGGAAGTAGGTTAAAGAGGTTGGGGGATCGTAAGGAAGGTGGGGTGAGGGTGTGAATGCAGGGGTGGGGGAGGAAACTGTGGGTAGGGGGAAGTTGTGGTATCAGGCAAGAGGTTAAGGAAGTGGGCGATAAACGGTAGTTCATCAGCGAAGCCATCCGCAGAGCTAGAATGTACTGGCAGGCAGGGTGGAATGCATATGGAGCTGCCAGAGGTGGTGGGTGTGCTCCTACGAAGTGTAACACCTACTCTTGCAGCTGAAGTGGAGGCATGCCGTTGACCAATCTTTGGTGGCCTCTGGTTGCCTGAGGCTTGGAGGGGACCTGGGTGCTGAGGGCACAGGATCCTCCTCTGTTGATGTGGTTTTTTGAGGCACTGGTGTCATTGAGGGGCTCAAGAGCCACTGTTGTTATATGTTTTAGTTACCGTTGTATGAAGAGTCCGAAGTCCTGTTCCTTTTCACCAAACACCATTTATTTTACTTCCACAGCCTCTGCTCAAAACTCCAACAACACACCACCTCACCCAAGGGCCACCTGAAGCCCCTTTACATATCAGTGTCAATCATTGGATACTTAACATAAATGAGACAACTAATTAATTGCAATGTCTCTTAATGCATTACTTAACTCTTAACCCATTACTTAACAGTCTTCCCTTCCTTGGAGAAAAAAAATATTTAGGTGAAAACAAAATTTAAAGAAACTCAAAAACACATATGCAATTTCTCCCCTTCTATGTTTTTTCAAAAATTTCTTTTTTATTTTGAAGAAACAAAAATCACAAACAGGCGCCCTTCATTAACAATATCCAAAAGTTACATTTCTGTCAATATCTGAGATATATAAAAGGCCATATCCACCGCCTCTACAAAGCTTAACGTCTCAGCAGCCAAAGTGCTTTCGACCACTTTCCTTATTTTCTTTGTTTCCCACACAAGAGGACAACATTTACCATTGTTCCCCATGTAGCCACCTGGGTTGGCCACTTCCCGACTTAAAATGGAGATGTCCAAAGAATGCAGGGAAACTCAGTCAAGCCAGGAAAAACTAGCAGGTGCAAAGTTTCCTTTGTATTAAAACTTGCAGAAACCCAGACAGCACTGAAACCAACAGCCACCTGCATATTAATGAGCGATCCCCAGGAACAATTGAAACATGTAAGGTGAATAAGGCCAAGCCAGACTCCTCGGCGCCAGCAGGAGCCAAGACAAAGGAAGGCCAACGTATACTCAGGAACCGCCCAGCGATCAGGGAACGGCTCCAGTATTGGAGAAATCGATCCAAGTGATCGGAACCTAGTCCAATCACTTGGAACCAGATATGGGGTCTGCCCCGAATGGCGCGAAGCCCCTGGGGACTATAAAGTAGAGTCCCCAAGTTCAATTTGTCCTTCTTGGCAGGGTCGAAACAACCCTTGACAGTGACCTGCCTAGCTGCCGCACCAACCAAGTAAGTCTCCAGTCAACGCACGCTACGAGATAGGCGCTCCTAGCTACCAGTCCATATCAGCTTTTGAAGCCTGCAGACTCAGAATCGAACGAAAGGCCATTTGTTCCCCATACCTGGTGGGCCAGTTCCAAAGCTAAGTATAGGCCTTTTAGTGTTAGAGATAGTCTAGTAAGTAGAGATTTATGCATGAGTAGTGATTGACTGTGTATAAGAAATGTGTTTTGATTTGAATCTTACTAATTGGTGTGTCGCGTTATTGATCAGTACTTGAACTTGAACCTCGTGGCGGTATCATAAAGATACCTGGCGACTCTAGAGCAAAGGTTATAGAAACAGAGCAAATTAAGTAAAGACACAACAGGCAACAAATTAAGAGCCAACCAAAGTTAGTAACACCCAAAGGAAAATTATAAAACCTCCTGTGCTTGATTTGCATAGGACGCATCACTATAAACTATGAATTTCAAGTGCCTAAGGTCACCTAAAAACCTGGAACCTCAAAACACACTCCTGCATTTTTAGTTTGGCCAATGCTTTATTTGCTCTTATTATGTCTTCCACTTTGGGATCATTCATTTTTGTACTCAACTCTAAGACATCAAAACTCACGTCCGGTCTAGTCTGTCTACCTAACCAATTCAGTTGCCCAATTAAACTTTGCAGTTGCTCTTTTTCCATCTTTGAAACCTTGCATTTTTTGTGAAAACCCGGCCACGACTAATTGTTATTGGGCTGATGCTTTCCAAATAAGATTGCTGACGTAAAGTTGCCCCTAACTTAGTCTGTCCGATTTCCAGTCCAATATATTTAAATGCATCGGAAGCTGACTTCTAACCCTGAATTCTTTCCTCAAACCAGAGATTACAAAAGCTTCAAAATCACTAGTCCCGCCCCACAAAAATTATTTGACATGCATCATAAAGATGCCAGAAAGGTTCCCTTTATAGTGCCAGGAAAACATTACCTGATCTACTTTCAACTGGTAACAGCCTAACTTTAACAAAACTGACCTTACCGAAAAATACCAGACTCTAGATGCAACATTTAAACCACATACACATTTGTTCAACTTCCAGAATACCCTTTCTGTGTTAGCTGCTTCTTTAAGAGGACGGAGAAAAATGTCTCTCTGGAGCTGATGCCCCTGCAAGAAGGCAGCTTTCATATCTATAGATTTGCATTTCCATGCCTTTGTGGCTAATAGAGCCAAGAAGATCATTAAAATAACCTTTCCTGCTGTAGGCGAATCTACCCTTAAATCCTGATCTTCCAAGCTTTCTTCAAATCCCCTTGCCACAAGCCTGGCCTTTGCCTTATAAGTTCCATCCGGAAGAACTTTTTCCGTGCAAATCCATCTGTGGGATAGAGCTTTTTGTCCCCTATCTGGTACACCCCAAATTCACTCCAACTATGCAGTTCTTGCTGTTTAGCATCTTTGATAACTTTTCATATAATTTATTGGAAGCCACCAAAATCTCACGTGCATGTGGGCTTCTACTCCTATTAGTATTCGTAGTCTTACTCATGTTCCGAGACCTTGATAAACTACGTCCCCTCTCCCGCCTGGTAACTTGTTCTATACTGCTACTGCTTGATCTTTCCTATCTGCTGTGGGATGTCCTTTCAAAATTCTCGACCTTTTCCTGCGGACCTGTTCACTAACCGATGTACTATCTGAACTGGCACTGCGTTTCTGTGACCTCCATTTTTGAACTTCGTTTTCCCAATCCATTGTCTTGACTCCCTCCCCTGAATGCTGTACATTCAACCAATGTTTATACTTTCCAGTGGCCTTCCCTGCTCTAATAACAGTTGCATCCTTCCATTGACTAGACCCTTCAGGCGAGTATGTCACCTTTGTACCAACTTTTGGTAGTTGTCCTTTTGGAAAAATGGCCTTATCCCAGATCTTAAGGTCCACAGCCACAATGTTGTTAAAATCCCTGGCCAAAGGTAGGGACACTATCCTCGTGCTGGTGTCCTTCTGTACTTCCTACAAACTTCACAGCAAACACTAACCTGTTCTATCAGTTTAGTATAGTCTTCATCTTACCCCTGCATCCTTTAATACATTTTTCAGCCTCCAAGGAGACGGATGTGCAAATTGCCTATGCAGTTTTAATACAACAAGCTTTTTATCAGCGAAAGTCCCATTTTCAACTGCCATTAACACATCCTTAACTACTCTACTTGAAATATTATTTTTCAGTAATGGAATACAATAGTGTCCCGACTGTGTAAATTGTAAGTCCACCGTCTTTCCAAAAACTGTTGCATTATCGTGTTCCATACCCAGTTTCATGTGTGCTTTCTTCATTGACGGTCTGTTCAGAAGCAAAGGTACAACATCCGTGCTAATGAAATGATTCACTCCGGCAATATTGCAAGGGATCACCACTCTTTTCAGCGACTTCAGAGTATTATCATTCCCAAACCAAAAAACTTATGGAACTTGCAAATTCCTTAACCTGGTTACGACTTTCAGCATTCAAGGAGTCCAGGTAACATTTTAACCAGTCAATTCCACACACAGTAGATGTGCAGCCACTGTCCAATACAGCACAATTTAAAGATTCTGCATCCAACACCCTCATTACCGGCGTAAAACTGCTTGTTAATAGGACAATGTCTTTTCTCTGAACACTATCTTTTTCCTCTTCTGACTCTTCCGTGTTATGTGTCGCTTCAAACACTCTATCATAACGTTTTGGACAGTTGAAGACATAATGGTATTGAGAGTCACATCGAAAACACCGATTTATCATGCCCCGTGCATTTCTGGGGTTCATCTTCCTATTGTAAGTTCTAACTGGGTTTCTGTCTTCATAATTTCCTTGTTTCGATCTCCTTCTATAGTCTTGGGCCCTGTTCGTAGCCGTGCAATTTCGCCATCCTGTTAGTAGTGTATCTTCCATATTCTGCTTTATAGCAGGCTGACCTCTTTGAGTCATCAGAGCCATTGGAATCGAATGTTTCCCCAGAAACTTCTTTAAAGCTTTTGTCATCTGATCGAATAAGGTATCCTCTTCCGTAAACTGAACTCCTGTCAAAACCAGGAGCCTATCCATGTTGCTCACTCTAGCACAGTCAAGTAATTTAAAGGCCAACACAGACTGTGGAAATTCCAGGTTGTGTTTCTGCAGCCTTTTATATAGTCTGCCAAATTCCATTATATAGTCTTCCATGGAGAATTCCTCTATTTTCCGGAACTTATCAAATTCCGACCATGCTTCATACACACTTAACAAGTCATCTTTCTTGTAAATCTTATACATATAATGTAATAAAGTCTCCAGACCTTCTTCTGAGTCTAACTCTTCCAATTCCAGCTCAGAAAGCACTTTGTTTCGGATTTTACTGTCATAAGGTAGAGAAAGAGCCAATGCCATACCTTGTTTTCTCTTTCCCAAGGCAGTTACCTTAGTCCACATAACTACTGCACTTCTCCATTGGGCGTACAATTCCCTTTCAGAAAATAAGGGGGGATAGTCATATCCAGCCATCTTTATCCTGGGTTCAGCCATGTATCTTTTTTTTTTCCTTCTCACTCACTCCTTGATTTGATCAGAAAAAGTTGTATCTTTCAAACCTTCACATTTGCACAGCAACCATCCTCTGCTACCATTGTTATACGTTTTAGTTACCGTTGTATGAAGAGTCAGAAGTCCTGTTCCTTTTCACCAAACACCATTTATTTCACTTCCACAGCCTCTGCTCAAAACTCTAACAACACACCACCTGACACAAGGGCCACCTGAAGCCCCTTTACATATCAGTGTCAATCATTGGATACTTAACATAAATGAGACAACTAATTGCAATGTCTCTTAATGCATTACTGAACTCTTAACCCATTACTTAACAACTGTTAACACTCAGAACACCTTGGGAAGAGCCCACAGATTTTGAATGCATCTGTTTCTCCTCCCTGACGAGGCACCCCGGCACCTCCCTGCCGACCTGAGAAGGACGGACGTTCCGGTGGAGACTCCAGGCATCTCATCCTTTTCTGCTTATATCAAGCTGAACCTGTGCTGGTCTACATGCATTGACAACATCTATTGAGTAGGAGGAGGTCACATGTTGGATAGGTCATGCTAGAGTCCTGGGTTTTTGGCCTTTTCCATCTGTTTTTTTTGGGGGGGGAATCTTCAGAAAGTTTGCCCCAGGGGAGACTTATTTGGCAAAAAATGTCTCGGAGCCAGTGAAAGAATATTGGGAAGAAGGATTTGAACACCATTCCGCCGGCAGGGTCGAGCACAGTGAAAGGTTGGCAGAGAAGATGGCGGAGGCAAACTTGCTGTGTGAGGCCACCTTTATATCGGTAGAGAGACTAATGGAGGTGGAATTTGAATGACAGTTGAACAAGCATTGAGAGGCATGAGAGGGAGATTCTGGAATTGCTTACGCAGTCGGTGGAAGGTCTGTTGGCCCCGATCAGGGAGTCACTTGGAAGAACATCGGAGGTGGTGCGGGAGCAGAATGAGCTGTTGAAGGGGGTGGAGGAGACATTGTTGAGGCACAGTGACCAGTTTGCCTCGTTGGAAGTTGAACTGACCAAGGTGGAGAAAGTGTCTGAGATCCATGGTGGAGAACCTTGAGAATAGATTGCAGCAGCAGAATGTGAGGATCGTGGGGCTGCCCAAGTGAGTGGAGGGTCCGAGCTGACAGAGTTTGTTGTGACAATGCTGAGGACGCTGATGGGGGTGACGTGCCCCCCCACCCCGTGAAGTTGATAGGAACCACCGGTCGCTTTGGCCAAAACCATGGGCGAATGAGCCACCGGGAGCAGTGATAGTCTGCTTCCATAGGTATCAATCGAAGGAGAAGGTGCTGAGGTGGGCCAAGCAGACATGAGAAGTGACATGGGAAGATACCGGCATTCATATTTACCAGGATCTTACGGTGGACCTGGCGAAGAGGGGGTGGCCTTTAGCAGGACAAAGGCGGCATTGTGCAAGAGTGGAGTATGCTTTGGAGTGGTTTACCTGGAGAAATGAAGGGTTACGCACAACTCAAGGGACCATTCCTTTGAGACAGCAGAGGAGACAGAGGTAATCGTAAAGGCAGAAGGACTGGGACTGGAATGAGTATGGTGGAAGAGAGACTTTGTTGCTGTTGGGGACAAATGTTTGATAATGTTGTATTTTCCTGTTTTTTCTGTTAGTCTAGGTGTTTTGATGCCCTTGTGTTGAATATGGGTGCTTGGTGGAGGAGTGTGGGTGCGTTGTGTTTTGGTGGGGATATTCGTGGCGGCAGGCTGGTTGGATGGGGTGGAGAAGTTTTGATTTCTTTAGTCTGAGTGGGGGCAGCAGGACTCTGGTGGAGGAGCTCTCTCGCTAACGAGCTGCAGTTCATTAGTGAATGGGAGCAAGATGGGGAGAGGGGCTGCGGCCCGCTGAATCCTTTTAGGCAGGTTGCGGCATGCCTAGGAGGTGTGAATAGTGGGAGGGGTGGAAGGGAATCCGGGCGAATGTGGTGGTTTCATGAGGAAGGGGAGGGGGCAGTGATTGACAATTACTGTGGGTGAGGTTTGGGCCCACCTGTTGGGTGGGGAGCAGTGTCATCTTGTGTGGGATTTGGCTGTGGAACTCCGGGGGGGGGGGGAGCATCTCCCAGAGCGGTAATAGCTGAGAGCAGGAGGAGGGTGTGTGTGAGAGCCCCTCGATCCAGCTGGTGACAGGGAATGTCTGAGGACTAGGAGGCCTGGTGAAACAGGCAGGAGATTTTGGCATTTAAAGAATCTGAGGACCAATGTTGTGCTGTCACAGGTGTTTTGGTTCAGGGGGTGTTGGAGGGTAAATCGGTGGTTTTGGTGAGCATTTATGCCCCAAACTAGGATGACGTAGATTTTATGAAGAGGATGTTAGGGTACACTGGGGGAGAATTCAGAATGTCCTATTCACCTAACAGCATGTCTTTTGGGACTTCGAACATAGAACATAGAAAAATACAGCACAGAACAGGCCCTTCGGCCCACGATGTTGTGCCGAACCTTTGTCCTAGATTAATCATAGATTATCATTGAATTTACAGTGCAGAAGGAGGTCATTCGGTCCATTAAGTCTGCACCAGCTCTTGGAAAGAGCACCCTACCCAAGGTCAACACCTCCACCCAACACTAAGGGCAATTTTGGACACTAAGGGCAATTTATCATGGCCAATCCACCTAACCTGCACATCTTTGGACTGTGGGAGGAAACCGGAGCACCCGGAGGAAATCCACGCTGACACGGGGAGAATGTGCAGACTCCGCACAGACAGTGATCCAAGCCGGAATCGAACCTGGGACCCTGTGAAGCAATTGTGCTATCCACAATGCTACCATGCTGCCCTCAAGAACAAATAAATCTACACTATATCATTTTACCGTAATCTATGTACCTATCCAATAGCTGCTTGAAGGTCCCTAATGTTTCCGCCTCAACTACTTCCACAGGCAGTGCATTCCATGCCCCCACTACTCTCTGGGTAAAGAACCTACCTCTGATATCCCCCCTATATCTTCCACCATTCACCTTAAATTTATGTCCCCTTGTAATGGTTTGTTCCACCCGGGGAAAAAGTCTGACTGTCTACTCTATCTATTCCCCTGATCATCTTATAAACCTTTATCAAGTCGCCCCTCATCCTTCTCCATTCTAATGAGAAAAGGCCTAGCACCCTCAACCTTTCCTCGTAAGACCTACTCTCCATTCCAGGCAACATCCTGGTAAATCTCCTTTGCACCTTTTCCAAAGCTTCCACATCCTTCCTAAAATGAGGCGACCAGAACTGTACACAGTACTCCAAATGTGGCCTTAGCAAAGTTTTGTACAGCTGCATCATCACCTCACAGCTCTTAAATTCAATCCCTCTGTTAATGAACGCGAGCACACCATAGGCCTTCTTCACAGCTCTATCCACTTGAGTAGCAACTTTCAAAGATGTATGAACATAGACCCCAAGATCTCTCTGCTCCTCCACATTGCCAAGAACTCTACCGTTAACCCTGTATTCCGCATTCATATTTCCAAAATGGACAACCTCACACTTTTCAGGGTTAAACTCCATCTGCCACTTCTCAGCCCAGCTCTGCATCCTATCTATGTTTCTTTGCAGCCGACAACAGCCCTCCTCACTATCCACAACTCCACCAATCTTAGTATCGTCTGCAAATTTACTGACCCACCCTTCAGCTCCCTCATCCAAGTCATTAATGAAAATCACAAACAGCAGAGGACCCAGAACTGATCCCTGCGGTACGCCACTGGTAACTGGGATCCAGGCTGAATATTTGCCATCCACCACCACTCTCTGACTTCTATCGGTTAGCCAGTTCGTTATCCAACTGGCCAAATTTCCCACTATCCCATGCCTCCTTACTTTCTGCAGAAGCCTACCATGGGGAACCTTATCAAATGCCTTACTAAAATCCATGTACACTACATCCACTGCTTTACCTTCATCCACATGCTTGGTCACCTCCTCAAAGAATTCAATAAGACTTGTAAGGCAAGACCTACCCCTCACAAATCCGTGCTGACTATCCCTAATCAAGCAGTGTCTTTCCAGATGCTCAGAAATCCTATCCTTCAGTATCCTTTCCATGACTTTGCCTACCACCGAAGCAAGATTAACTGGCCTGTAATTCCCAGGGTTATCCCTAGTCCCTTTTTTGAACAGGGGCACGACATTCGCCACTCTCCAATCCCCTGGTACCACCCCTGTTGACAGTGAGGACGAAAAGATCATTGCCAACGGCTCTTTCATCTCTTGCTTCCCATAGAATCCTTGGATATATCCCGTCAGGCCCGGGGGACTTGTCTATCCTCAAGTTTTTCAAAATGCCCAACACATCTTCCTTCCTAACAAGTATTTCCTCGAGCTTACCAGTCTGTTTCACACTGTCCTCTCCAACAATATGGCCCCTCTAATTTGTAAATACAGAAGAAAAGTACTCGCTCAAGACCTCTCCTATCTCTTCAGACTCAATACACAATCTCCCGCTACTGTCCTTGATCGGACCTACCCTCACTCTAGTCATTCTCATATTTCTCACATATGTGTAAAAGGCCTTGGGGATTTCCTTGATCCTCCCCGCCAAAGATTGTTCATGCCCTCTCTGAGCTCTCCTAATCCCTTTCTTCAGTTCCCTCCTAGCTATCTTGTATCCCTCCAACGCCCTGTCTGAACCTTGTTTCCTCAGCCTTATATAAGTCTCCTTTTTCCTCTTAACAAGACATTCAACCTCTCTTGTCAACCATGGTTCCCTCACTCGACCATCTCTTCCCTGCCTGACAGGAATATACATATCAAGGACACGTAGTACCTGTTCCTTGAACAAGTTCCACATTTCACTTGTGTCCTTCCCTGACAGCCTATGTTCCCAACTTATGCACTTCAATTCTTGTCTGACAACATCGTATTTACCCTTCCCCAATTGTAAACCTTGCCCTGTTGCACACACCTATCCCTCTCCATTACTAAAGTGAAAGTCACAGAATTGTGGTCACTATCTCCAAAATGCTCCCCCACTAACAAATCTATCACTTGCCCTGGTTCATTACCAAGTACTAAATCCAGTATTGCCCCTCCTGGTCGGACAATCTACATACTGTGTTAGAAAAGCTTCCTGGACGCACTGCACAAACATCACCCCATCCAAACTATTTGATCTAAAGAGTTTCCACTCAATGTTTGGGAAGTTAAAGTCACCCATGACTACTACCCTGTGACTTCTGCACCTTTCCAAAATCTGTTTCCCAATCTGTTCCTCCACATCTCTGCTACTATTGGGGGCCTATAGAAAACTCCTAACAAGGTGACTGCTCCTTTCCTATTTCTGACTTCAACCCATACTACCTCAGTAGGCTGATACTCCTCGAACTGCCTTTCTGCAGCTGTTATACTATCTCTAATTAACAATGCCCCCCCCCCCACCTCTTTTACCACCCTCCCTAATCTTATTGAAACATCTATAACCAGGGACCTCCAACAACCATTTCTGCCCCTCTTCTATCCAAGTTTCCGTGATGGCCACCACATCGTAGTCCCAAGTACCGATCCATGCCTTACGTTCACCCACCTTATTCCTGATGCTTCTTGCGTTGAAGTATACACACTTCAACCCATCTCCGTGCCCGCAAGTACTCTCCTTTGTCAGTGTTCCCTTCCCCACTGCCTCATTACACGCTTTGGCGTTCTGAATATCGGCTACCTTAGTTGCTGGACTACAAATCCGGTTCCCATTCCCCTGCCAAATTAGTTTAAACCCTCCCGAAGAGTACTAGAAAACCTCCCTCCCAGGATATTGGTGCCCCTCTGGTTCAGATGCAACCCGTCCTGCATGTACAGGTCCCACCTTCCCCAGAATGCGTTCCAATTATCCAAATACCTGAAGCCCTCCCTCCGACACCATTCCTGCAGCCACGTGTTCAGCTGCACTCTCCCTATTCCTAGCCTCGCTATCACGTGACTTGTGGCAGGAAACTGGAGCACCCGGAGGAAACCCACACAGACACCGGAAGAACATGCAGATTTAACAAGGATTGAATTGAATGTTCATTGGGGGGTAGAGGATAGGTGTGAGTGGTGTTGGAGGGGCCCAGCGAATCAAGTACATATGTTCCGGGTATGTCCTAACCTTGCAACCCTGTCCGACGGAAACACCCACAATGACACACACACACACAGACTGAAACACCCACACTGACACCCACACACACACACACACAGACTGAAAACACCCACACTGACACACACACACAGACTGAAACACACACATTGACACACACACACACAGACTGAAACAGCCACACTGACACACACACACACAGACTGAAACACACAGACTGACACATACACACAAAGGCTGAAACACCCCCAATGACACACACACAGACTGAAACACCCACACTGACACACACACATACACACACAGACTGAAACACCCACACTGACACACACACACACAGACTGAAACACACAGACTGACACATACACACAAAGACTGAAACACCCCCAATGACACACACACACAGACTGAAACACCCACACTGACACACACCCACACAGACTGAAACACCCACACTGACACACACACAGACTGAAACCCACACACTGACACACACACACAGACTGAAACACCCACACTGACACACACACACAGACTGAAACACACAGACTGACACATACACACAAAGACTGAAACACCCCCAATGACACACACACACAGACTGAAACACCCACACTGACACACACACACAGACTGACAGATACACACAAAGACTGAAACACCGACAATGCACACACACACAGACTGAAACACCCACACTGACGCACACAGACTGAAACACCCCCACATACATAGACTGAAACACCTACACTGACACACACACACACTGAAACACGTACACACACATACAGACTGAAACACCTACACTGACACACACACACATACAGACTGAAACACCTACACTGACACACACACATACAGACTGAAACGCCTACACTGACACACACACACATACAGACTGAAACACCTACACTGACACACATACAGACTGAAACGCCTACACTGACACACACAAACTGAAACACCTATACTGACACACACACACACACACACATACAGACTGAAACACCCACACTGACACATACACCCACATACAGACTGATACACAGGCAGACTAAAACACCCACACACATGTACACTTGGGTTTGAGCCCCCACAGGCACGTACATGCTTTTGCGCAGGTGTACCGATGCACATATGCATATACACTGCTTCAATGGAAAAATCTAATCAGTCAGTATCGGCTGACCACTCCGTCCGACCCTTTATCCCTGGTTCCACCCCTGTTGTTCCACTCTCCCTGGTCCAACCCTTTTTCCCTGGTTCCCCTCTCCCTGGTTCCCCTCTCCCTGGTTCCCCTCTCCCTGGTTACACCCCTCTGGTTTCACCCTCCCTGGTCCCACCCTCCCTGGTCCCACCCTCCCTGGTCCCACTCTCCCTGGTCCCACTCTCCCTGGTCCCACTCTCCCTGGTCCGACCTTCCCTGGTCCCACCCCTCTTGTTTTACTCTCCCTGGTCCAACCCTTTTTCCCTGGTTCCCCTCTCCCTGGTTCCCCTCTCCCTGGTTCCACCCTCCCTGGTCCCACCCTCCCTGGTCCCACTCTCCATGGTCCCACTCTCCCTGGTCCCACTCTCCCTGGTCCGACCTTCCCTGGTCCCACCCCTCTTGTTCCCCTCTCCCTGGTTCCCCTCTCCCTGGTTCCACCCTCCCTGGTCCCACCCTCCCTGGTCCCACCCTCCCTGGTCCCACCCTCCCTGGTCCCACTCTCCCTGGTCCCACTCTCCCTGGCCCCACTCTCCCTGGTCCCACTCTCCCTGGTCCGACCTTCCCTGATCCCACCCCTCTTGTTCCACCCTTCCTTGTTCCCCTCTCCCTGGTTCCCCTCTCCCTGGTTCCCCTCTCCCTGGTTCCACCCTCCCTGGTTCCACCCTCCCTGGTCCCACCCTCCCTGGTCCCACCCTCCCTGGTCCCACTTTCCCTGGTTCCACCTTCCCTGGTCCCACCCCTCTTGTTCCACCCTACCTGGTCCCACCCTCCCTGGTCCCACCCCTCTTGTTCCACCCTCCCTGGTCCCAGCCTCCCTGGTTCCACCCTCCCTGGTCCCACCCCTCTTGTTCCACCCTCCCTGGTCCCACTCTCCCTGGTCCCACTCGACCAAGGCTTGGCATCTGCGTCCAGTAGCACAGGCCTAGGAACGTCCATCACCCAGGATGGTCGTCACTCTCCTGTGCCCCGCCCCTGTGCTCACTTGTTACTCACCTGATGAGGAGAATGGTTCTAAGTTCTCTTCCCCTGTGAGGAGAGAAAGAAGGCAGTTTAGCATTTGAGAAATACAATGTGCTGACAGGATGAGAGCGTTTGTAGACCGTCACCAAGTAGAACGGGACTAAGGTGAAAGCGGGTGGTCACCATTGGGTGACGGAGGAGGTTTCTGGGTTGGTGGGGGGGGGGCGGGGGGGGGAGTGCAGATACATGAGAGCTTAAGTGAGTCGGTGCAGACTCGATGGGCCGAATGGCCTCCTTCTGCACTGCATGTTTTATGTTCTATGTTCTAATTGGTCAGGAATCCTTGGAGTCAGATTCAAATGCAGCGATCAGGTTAAACAAAACACCGCTGGGAAGGCTACTGAAATTCAATAGCGCCAGACACACTGCTCCTAAATGCAGGAAGAGATCAGGATACCATTTAAAATGGTGTCCCGATACCTTGGACCCCCGCCCCCAGCACCCCAACTCACCAAGAAGGGGTTAATTGAGCTCCACTGCACCCCATCTCACACGGGCAGGACACTCTCGATCCTGGTGCGGGAAAATTTCCAGCTTGGCACCGACAGCCGGGCACCCTGGCAGTACCCTGCAAGCCTAGTAGTGCCACCTGGGCAACCTGGCAGTGGAAGGCTGTCGCCCACGTGGAATTGGCAGCATACCAGGGTGACAATGCAAAGGTGCAAGGCTGGCAGTGCCAAGCTATCCAGTTGGCACTAACAGTACCAGGGTGCCACCCTGCCCGGAGGCCGACCATTTGGGGGCCTTCGATCACCTGGGAGACCCACCCCGGATAACGTTCCACCTATACTGATCGGCACCTGACTGGGTTCTCATCAGCGTACCCGATAGATACCAGGTGGTCTTGAGATGCAGCACAAACAGAATTAAGTGGGTTCTTAAACTCACTTAGCCGTGTAAGACTGAGTCTTGCCCATCTAACCAGACCTTGCGGGGCTGTCGGGAATCCTGGGCGGGGGCATCTGGGGATCAACTGGCTGCATTGCGCACCGGTTATGGCAGGGCGCTGGCAGATCCTGCCCACAGAGACACTGACAGAAACAGAGAGACACACTGACAAAAATACAGAGAGAGACACTGACAGAAACAGAGAGACACACTGACAAAAATACAGAGAGAGACACTGACAGAAGCACACAGAGAGACACTGACAGAAACACAGACTCTGACAGAGTCACAGAGATACACAGACAGAAACGCCGCGAGAGAGACACTGACAGAAAGATCGAGCGAGATGCATTGATGGACACACAATGAGGGAGGCACTGACAGATACACAGAGAAACTGACAGAAACACAGAAAAAGAGACACTGATAGAAAAATACACAGAGATACTGACAGAAACAGAGAGACACTAACACAAACACACACACACATAGACACTGACAAACACACACACACACACAGACACTGACAGAAACACACAGACAGTGACAGAAAATCACACATAGACACTGACAGAAACAGAGAGAGAGAGAGACATTGACAGAAACACACAGAGACACTGACAGAAAAACAGAGAGAGAGGTACACTGACAGAAACACACAGAGGTACACTGACAGAAACGCAGAGAGGGAGACACTAACAGAAAGACAGAGAGAAATACTGAAAGAAACACAGCGAGAGAGACACTGTCAGATGCACCGAGAGACACTGACAGAAAGACTGAGACACACTGGTAGAAAGACAGAGAGAGACACTGACAGAAAACACTGAGACCCTGACAGAAACACAGGTACAGAGACATTGACATAAACGCACAGAGAGACTCTGTCAGAAACATAGGTACAGGGGCACTGACAGAAAAGCAGAGAGAGACACTGACAGAAACACAGACTTTGACAGACTCACAGAGAGACACTGATAGAAACACAGAGAGAGTGACACTGACAGAAACAGAGAGAGAGAGGCACTGACAGAAACACAGAGAGAGACACTGTCAGAAACACAGAGAGACACTGACAGAAACAGAGAGAGACACTGACAGGAACACAGTGACACTGGCAGAAAGACCGAGATAGAGACACAGGCAGAACCACAGAAACACACGCACAGACACTCACAAACACACACACACAGACACTAACAGAAACACACACGCACAGACACTGACAAACACACACACACAGAGACACTGACAGAAACACACACACAGCCAGTGACGGACAAATACACATAGACACTGACAGAAACAGAGAGAGAGGCAGACATTGACAGAAACACACAGAGACACTGGCCGAAAAACAGAGAGAGGTACACTGACAGAACACACATGGGGTACACTCACAGAAACACACAGAGGTACACTAACAGAAAGACCGAGAGAGACACTGACAGAAACACAGTGAGAGAGACACTGACAGAAATACACCAAGACACTGACAGGAACAAAGAGACAGTGACAGCAACACTGAGACCCTGACAGAATCACCAGGTACAGAGACACTGACGGAACACACATGTGGTACACTGACAGAAACGGTGAGAGACAGACTGACAGAAACACTGAAAGAGAGAGACACTACAGAAACGCAGAGAGAGACACTGGGAGAAACGCAGAGAGACACTGACAGAAACACGGAGAAAGTGAAACTGACAGATTCACAGAGACACTGACAGAAACTCAGAGAGAGACACAGAGAAACACAGAGAGAGAGACACTGTCAGATTCACAGAGAGACACTGACTGAAACACACACACACAGACACTGACAGAAACTCAGTGAGACTCTGACAGTGACAGAGAAACAAACACAGACACTGACAAAAACACACATGGAGCGATACTGACCGAAACAGAGAGAAAGACACTGACTGAAACTAAGGAAAGGGAGACGCTGACAGAAACACAGAGATAGACACACGTATACAGAGAGAGAGAGACAGAGAAACTGACAGAAACACAAGTACAGAGACACTGTCAGAAACTCAGACATTAACAGAAACACCGAGAGGGACACTGACAGAAACACAGAGAGAGGGACACTGACAGAAACACAGACTCTGACAGACTCACAGAGACACTGACAGAAATACAGAGACACTGAGAGGGAGAGAGAGACACTGACAGAAACACAGAGAGAGAGACACTGGCAGAAAGACCGAGAGAGAGACACTGACAGAAACACAGACACTGAAATAAACACACACTCTGACAGAGTCACAGAGAGACACTGACAGAAACACAGAGACACTGAAATAAACACACACTCTGACAGAGTCACAGAGAGACACTGACAGAAACACAGAGACACTGAAATAAACACACACTCTGACAGAGTCACAGAGAGACACTGACAGAAACACAGAGACACTGAAATAAACACACACTCTGACAGAGTCACAGAGAGACACTGACTGAAAGACCGAGAGAGAAGCACTGACGGACACACAATGAGGGAGGCACATGACAGATACAGAGAGAGAGACATTGACAGAAACACAGCGAGAGAGACACTGACAGATGCACCGAGAGACACTACCAGAAAGACGGAGACACACTGATAGAAAGACAGAGAGAGAGACACTGACAGACATACACCGAGACACTGACAGGAACACAGAGACATTGAGAGAAAAACACAGAGACACTGACAGGAACACAGAGACAGTGACAGAAAAACAGAGAGAGAGGTACACTGACAGCAACACAGCGAGAGAGACAGAAACACAGCGAGAGAGACATTGACAGATGCACCGAGAGACACTACCAGAAAGACGGAGACACACTGCTAGAAAGACAGAGAAAGACACTGACAGAAATACACTGAGACACTGACAGGTACAGAGCCATTGAAAGAAACGCAGACTCTGACAGGGTCACAGAGAAACACTGACAGATGCACCGAGAGACACTGACAGAAACACACACAGAGAGACACTGACAGAAACACACAGAGAGAGACACTGACAGAAACACACAGAGAGACACTGACAGAAACACACAGAGAGACACTGACAGAAACACACAGGGAGTCACTGACAGAAACACAGAGGGAGACACTGACAGAAAGACAGACTGACAGATTCACAGACAGACACTGACAGAAACATCGAGAGAGAGAGAAACTGACAGAAACACACACAGACACGACAGAAACACACTCACAGAGACAGTAACAGAAAAACAAACACAGACACTGACAAAAACACACACAGAGTGACACTGACCGAAACAGAGAGAGAGAGAGACACTGACTGAACCTAAGCAAAGGGAGACACTGACTGAAATACACTGAGACACTGACAGGAACACAGAGACACTGACAGAAACACACAGAGGTACACTGACAGAAACGCAGAGAGGTACACTGACAGAAACGCAGAGAGGTACACTGACAGAAACGCATAGCGGGAGACACTAACAGAAAGACAGAGAGAGACACTGACAGAAACACAGCGAGAGAGACACTGACAGATGCACCGAGAGACTCTGACAGAAAGACTGAGACACACTGATAGAAACACAGAGAGAGACACTGACAGAAACGCACAGAGAGACTCTGTCAGAAACACAGACGCTGACAGACTCACAGAGAGACACTGATAGAAACACCGAGACAATGACAGAAAAACACACATAGAAACTGACAGAAACAGAGAGAGAGGAAACATTAACAGAAACACAGCGAGAGAGACATTGACAGATGCACCGAGAGACACTACCAGAAAAACTGAGACACACTGATAGAAACACAGAGAGAGACACTGACAGACATACACCGAGACACTGACAGGTACAGAGACATTGAGAGAAAAACACAGAGACACTGACAGGAACACAGAGAGAGACACTGACAGAAACACAGAGAGAGACACTGACAGAAACACAGAGAGAGACACTGACAGATGCACCGAGAGACACTGACAGAAAGACTGAGACACACTGATAGAAAGGCAGAGAGACTTCCGGTTGCGGCGATGCACTGCTAAGCCGCACGTTTGGCAGCTCCCGTTCTAACGGACTTTGAGGCTCTTTTCGGGAGCCCCAATGGAAATTTTTTCAGACCAAACCCAGTGTGGGGTGACGAAGGAAGGTGTCCCCCCGTGTGTGTATGGAAAGGACTAGTGGTAGTGGCCAGATTGCGAAGGATCCTTTGGAGCAGCGGCAGAGAAGAGAAGGGAGAAGCAAGATGGCGGCGGCTGGAGCCCAGACGACATGGGGCCCGGACCAGCAGGAATTCCTCCGACAATGTGCGGAGGAACTAAAGAAGGAGGTGCTGGCGCCGATGCTATTGGCAATCGATGGACTGAAGGAAACACAAAAGGTCCAGTAGATAGAGCTCCGTGGAGTGAAGGCAAAGGTAGCCGAAAATGAGGATGAGGTACAGGGCCTGGTCGTAAAAACAGAGACGCATGAGGCGCTACATAAGAGGTGCATAGAAAGGCTGGAAGCCCTGGAGAACAGCTCGAGGAGGTAGACCCTACGGATTCTAGGTCTCCCCGAAGGAACAGAGGAAGCTGATGTTGGGGCTTTTGTGAGCACGATGCTCCATACGCTAATGGGAGCTGAGGCCCCAACGGGCCCCCTGGTGGTGGAAGGAGCGTACCGGGTCCTTGTGAGAAGACCAAAGGTGGGTGAAATACCAAGGGCGATAGTGGTGAGATTTCACCGCTTCATGGACAGAGATGCTGTCTTGAGCTGGGCAAAGAAGGTACTGAGTAGCAAGTGGGAGAATGCGGTGATACGAGTGTATCAGGACTGGAGTGCGGAGGTGGCGAGAAGGACGGCGAGATTTAATCGGGCCAAGGCGGTGCTTCACAGGAAGAAAATAAAATTTGGGATGCTGCAGCCGGTGCGATTGTGGGTCACGCATCAGGGCAAGCACTACTACTTCGAAACGGCGGATGAGGCATGGACCTTCATCCAAGAAGAGAAACTGGACTAGAACTGAGAGTTTGATGTTGGGGGGGAAGCAACGAGGTGGTGGTACAGAAATGTAAAGTGGGAAACGGGAGGTTTATTATATAGTAACGTTGGATGGGGAATGTCTATCCCCTTGAATATAATCTATATATATAAATGATTTGGAGGAAAATGTAACTGGTCTGATTAGTAAGTTTGCAGATGACACAAAGGTTGGTGGAATTGCGGATAGCGATGAGGACTGTCGGAGGATAACAGCAGGATTTAGATTGTCTGGAGACTTGGGCGGAGAGATGGCAGATGGAGTTTAATCCGGACAAATGTGAGGTAATGCATTTTGGAAGGTCTAATGCAGGTAGGGAATATACAGTGAATGGTAGAACCCTCAAGAGTATTGAAAGTCAAAGAGATCTAGGAGTACAGGTCCACAGGTCATTGAAAGGGACAACACAGGTGGAGAAGGTAGTCAAGAAGGCATACGGCATGCTTGCCTTCATTGGCCGGGGCATTGAGTATAAGAATTGGCAAGTCATGTTGCAGCTGTATAGAACCTTAGTTAGGCCACACTTGGAGTATAGTGTTCAATTCTGGTCGCCACACTACCAGAAGGATGTGGAGGCTTTAGAGAGGATGCAGAAGAGATTTACCAGAATGTTGCCTGGTATGGAGGGCATTAGCTATGAGGAGCGATTGAATAAACTCGGTTTGTTCTCACTGGAACGAAGGAGGTTGAGGGGAGACCTGATAGAGGTATACAAAATTATGAGGGGCATAGACAGAGTGGATAGTCAGAGGCTTTTCCCCAGGGTAGAGGGGTCAATTACTAGGGGGCATAGGTTTAAGGTGAGAGGGGCAAGGTTTAGAGTAGATGTACGAGGCAAGTTTTTTACGCAGAGGGTAGTGGGTGCCTGGAACTCGCTACCGGAGGAGGTAGTGGAAGCAGGGACGATAGGGACATTTAAGGGGCATCTTGACAAATATATGAATAGGATGGGAATAGAAGGATACGGACCCAGGAAGTGTAGAAGATTGTAGTTTAGTCGGGAGCATGGTCGGCACGGGCTTGGAGGGCCGAAGGGCCTGTTCCTGTGCTGTACATTTCTTTGTTCTTTGTTTGATGGGGGGACACGAAGAAATGTGGGCGCCGGTGGAAAAAGGGACAGAGAGGGGGGATGGGGAATGAGGGAGCTGCGCCATAGGGGGCGGGGCCGATAGGAAAGCGCGGGTTTTTTCCCGCGCTATGGAGATGATGGCGGGAAGATAGGCGCAGGAAGGAAGAGAGCCCCACACGCAAGGAGGTCAAAGAGAGAACGGGGGAAGCTGGGGTCAGCTAGAGTTAGCTGTCTTTCGGAAGCATTATGGGGGGTGAAAACATGCTAGTTGGGGATCTAGCGAGGACAGGAAGGCGCCGCCTGGGGGGCAGGTGGGTGCGCGGGACCTGAATGGGGGGCTGGCCCAGAAAAGGGGATGTCTAGTCGGCGGGGTGGGGGGGGCGAGTGGCCCCCCAATCCGGCTGATCACGTGGAATGTGAGAGGCCTAAATGGGGTGATTAAGAGGGCCCGGGTGTTCGTGCACTTAAAAAGACTGAAGGCGGATGTAGTCATGCTCCAGGAGACGCATCTGAAGGTGGCGGAACAGGTTAGGTTAAGAAAAGGATGGGTGGGACAGGTATTCCACTCAGGGTTGGACGCGAAAAACAGGGGGGTGGCGATACTGATGGGGAAACGGGTGTCGTTCGAGGCTAAGAATATAGTGGTGGATAACGGGGGAAGATATGTGATGGCGAGTGGTAGATTGCAGGGAGAGGCAGTCGAGCTGGTGAATGTATATGCCCCGAACTGGGATGACGCGGGACGTATCCCGGACCTGGAGGTGGGAAGCTTGGTAATGCGGGGGGGGGGGACTTCAATACTGTGCTGGATCCAGGGCTAGACCGGTCTAGATCCAGGACCGGAAGAAGGCCGGCAGCAGCCAAGGTGCTTAGGGGATTTATGGAACAAATGGGGGGAGTGGATCCGTGGAGGTTTGCTAGGCCGTTGGCCAAAGAGTTTTCCTTTTTCTCCCATGTCCACAAGGTTTATTCCCGAATAGACTTCTTTGTTATGAGTAGTGCACTGATCTCGAAGGTGGCAGGAACGGAGTACTCGGCCATAGCCGTTTCAGACCACGCCCCGCACTGGGTGGATCTGGAACTAGGAGAGGAGAGGGAGCAGCGCCCACTCTGGCGACTGGATGTGGGACTATTGGCATATGAGGGGGTCTGTGGAAGGGTGCGGGGGTGTATTGAGAGATACCTGGAAGTCAATGACGATGGTGAGGTTCAGGTGGGGGTAGTATGGGAAGCGCTGAAGGCGGTGGTTAGGGGAGAGCTGATCTCCATTAGAGCCCACAAGGAGAAACAAGAGGGCAAAGAAAGGGAGAGATTAGTGGAGGAGATTTTGAGGGTGGATAAAAGATATGCGGAGGCCCCAGACGAAGGACTAGATAGAGAAAGGCGAAGACTTCAGATGGAGTTTGACCTGCTCACCACAGGAAAGGCAGAGGCACGGTGGAGGAAGGCACAGGGGATGCGATATGAGTATGGGGAAAAGGCCCACCAACTTCGTAAGAGGATAGCGGCGAGAGAGATTGGGGGAGTTAGGGATGAAACGGGAACTATGGAGCAGAGAGCAGGGAAGGTAAATGAGGTGTTTAAGACCTTTTATGAGAGGCTATATAAGTCCCAACCCCCGGGGAGAAAAGAGGGAATGCTACATTTTCTGGACCAACTAAGGTTCCCGAGGGTGGAGGAGCAGGAGGTGGCAGGTCTGGGGGCGCCAATCGAGGTGGACGAGGTGACTAAGGGACTGGGGAACATGCAGGCAGGGAAGGCCCCGGGACCAGACGGGTTTCCGGTGGAATTCTACAGGAAATATGTGGACCTGTTGGCCCCGCTGTTGGCGAGAACCTTTAACGAGGCCAGGGAAGGGGGGATACTACCCCCGACAATGTCGGAGGCGACGATATCATTAATTCTGAAGCGGGATAAAGATCCACTGCAATGTGGGTCATACAGGCCTATCTCACTCCTAAATGTAGACGCCAAACTGCTGGCAAAAGTGCTGGCGACAAGGATAGAGGATTGCATCCCGGGGGTGGTGCATGAAGACCAGACAGGGTTTGTAAAGGGGAGACAACTGAATGTCAACGTTCGACGGCTGCTGTGGGTGATGATGACGCCCCCAGCAGAGGGGGAGGCAGAGATAGTGGCGGCGATGGATGCGGAGAAGGCATTCGATAGGGTGGAGTGGGACTATTTGTGGGAGGTGCTGAGGAGGTTTGGGTTCGGGGAGGGGTTTGTTAGATGGGTCAGACTCCTACATGGGGCCCCAGTGGCAAGTGTAGTCACAAACCTGCAAAGATCGGGGTATTTTCGGCTACACAGGGGAACAAGACAGGGGTGTCCCCTGTCCCCTTTACTGTTCGCATTGGCAATTGAACCACTGGCCATAGCGTTGAGGGACTCTAAGAAATGGAGGGGGGTGGTTAGAGGGGGAGAGGAGCATCGAGTATCACTCTACGCTGATGATTTACTGCTATATGTTGCGGACCCTGTAGAGGGGATGCCAGAGTATGCAGATACTGAGGGAGTTTGGAGATTTGTCGGGATACAGGCTAAATATGGGGAAGAGCGAGCTTTTTGTAATACACCCGGGGACCAGGGAAGAGGAATAGACGCTCTGCCGTTAAGGAGAGTGGAAAGGAGCTTCCGATATTTGGGGATCCAGATAGCCAGGAACTGGGGAACTCTACACAGACTTAATCTGGCGGGACTGGTGGAGCAGATGGAGGAGGACTTCAAGAGGTGGGATATGTTGCCGCTCTCATTGGCGGGCAGAGTGCAGGCGGTAAAAATGATGGTCCTCCCGAGGTTTCTTTTCGTGTTTCAATGTCTCCCCATTCTGATCACAAAGGCCTTTTTCAAAAAAATAGACAGGAGCATTATGAGCTTTGTGTGGGCAGGGAAGACGCCGAGGGTAAAGAGGGGGTTCCTGCAGCGCAGTAGGGATAGAGGGGGACTGGCGCTGCCGAGCCTGAACGACTACTACTGGGCGGCCAATGTGGCGATGGTTTGTAAGTGGATGAGGGAGGGAGAGGGGGCGGCGTGGAAGAGGCTGGAGATGGCGTCCTGTAAAGGAACGAGCCTAAAGGCGCTGGTGACGGCACCGCTGCCATTCTCCCCGAAAAGGTACACCACAAACCCAATGGTGGTGGCAACCTTGAGGATCTGAGGCCAGTGGAGGCGACACAGGGGGGTGACGGGTGCCTCGGTGTGGTCCTCGATTAGGAATAACCACAGGTTTGTCCCAGGAAGGATGGAGGGTTCCAGAGTTGGCAACGAGCAAGAATTAGGAAACTGAGGGACCTGTTTATAGATGGGATGTTTGCGAGCCTGGGAGCGCTGGAGGAAAAATATGAGTTGCCCCCGGGGAATATCTTCAGATACATGCAAGTGAGGGCGTTTACGAGGCAACAGGTGAGGGAATTTCCGCAGCTCCCGACACAGGGGATCCAGGATAGAGTGATTTTGGGGGTATGGGTCGGGGAGGGCAAAGTGTCCGAAATATATCAGGAGATGAGAGATGGGGGGGAGGTGCTGGTAGAGGAGCTGAAGGGAAAATGGGAAGAAGAGCTTGGGGAGGAGATTGAGGAGGGGCTGTGGGCTGATGCTCTAAGTAGGGTAAATTCCTCTTCCTCGTGTGCCAGGCTTAGCCTGATTCAATTTAAGGTTCTACATAGAGCACATATGACGGGAGCAAGAATGAGCAGGTTCTTCGGAGTGGAGGACAGGTGCGGGAGGTGCTCGGGAAGCCCGGCGAACCACACACACATGTTCTGGTCGTGTCCGGCAATGGATGAGCACCGGCGGGGAGTGGCAAGGGTGATTTCAAAGGTGGTGAAGGTCCGGGTCAAGCCAGGCTGGGGGTTAGCGATATTTGGGGTAGCGGAAGAGCCGGGAGTGCGGGAGGCAAAAGAGGCCGATATTCTGGCCTTTGCATCCCTGATAGCCCGGCGTAGGATCCTACTTGTGTGGAAAGAAGCGAAACCCCCCGGCGTGGAGGCCTGGATAAACGACATGGCAGGGTTCATAAAGCTGGAACGAATAAAATTTGCGCTGAGAGGATCGGCTCAGAGATTCTCCAGGCGATGGCAACCGTTCCTTGACTATCCCGCGGAACGTTAAGGGAAAATAGATTGACAGCAGCAGCAACCGGGCCGGGGGGTGGGGGGGGGGGGAAGGGGGGGGGGGGGGGGGAGAGGGAGGAGGGGGGGAGGAGGGGGGGGAGGAGGGGGGGGGAGTAGAGTGACTATTTTTTGTCACTTTGTTAGTTCACTATATTATTTAAATAATGTTATTTACCAGTTATTGTATTATTTTATGTTGATTTGTAAAAACAGAAAAATGTTGTTTGAAAACTTTAATAAAATATATTTTAAAAAAAAAAGAAAGGCAGAGAGAGACAGTGACAGAAATACACTGAGACACTGACAGGAACACAGAGACAGTACAGAAACACAGGTACAGAGACACTGACAGAAACGCAGAGAGAGACACTTTCAGAAACACAGACATTAACAGAAACACCGAGAGAGACACCGACAGAAAAACAGAGAGGAACACTGACAGAAACACAGACTCTGACAGAAACACCGAGAGACACTGACAGAAAAACAGAGAGAGCGACACTGACAGAAACACAGAGACACAGAGAGAGAGAGAGACACACACTGACAGAAACACAGAGACACTGACAGAAAGACCGAGAGAGATGCACAGACGGACACACAATGAGGAAGGCACTGACAGATACACAGCAAGAGACACTGACAGAAACACAGACTCTGACAGAGTCACAGAGATACACTGACAGAAACGCCGAGAGAGAGACACTGACAGAAACACAGAGTCACTGACAGAAAGACCGAGAGAGAGACACTGACAGAAAGACCGACAGAGAGACAATGACGGAAACACAGGGACACTGACAGAAAGACCGTGAGAGAGACACTGACAGAAAAACAGAGAGAAAGACACTGACAGAAACACAGAGAAACTGGGAGAAACACAGAGAGAAACACACAGACAGTGACAGCAACACTGAGACCCTGTCAGAAACACTGAGACTAACAGCAACACACACACACCGACACTGACAAACACACACACGGAGACACTGACAGCAACACACACTGAGACAGTGACAGAAAAACACACACAGACACTGACAGAGACAAAGATAGAGAGAGACATTGACAGAAAGACAGATAGAGACACTGACAGAAACACAGCGAGAGAGACACTGACAGATGCACCGAGAGACACTGACAGAAACACAGAGAGAGACACTGACAGAAACACACAGAGACACTGACAGAAACACACAGAGAGACACTGACAGAAACCCAGGGCGAGACACTGACAGAAACACAGAGAGAGACACTGACAGAAACACACAGAGACACTGACAGAAACACAGACACTGACAGAAACACAGACACTGACAGAAACACTGAGAGAGCGAAACACTGATACAAACACAGAGTGACACTGACAAAAAGACCGAGGGAGAGACACTTTCAGAAACACAGAGACACTGGGAGAAACGCAGAGAGAGAGACACTGACAGAAACACAGCGAGACACTGTCAGAAACACAGAGCGAGAGACACTTGGAGAAACACAGAGAGAGAGACACTGACAGAAACACCGAGAGAGAGACTGACAAAAACACAGAGATACTGACAAAAAGACCGAGAGACACTGACAGAAACACAGATACTAACAGAAATACAGAGACACTGACAGAAAGACCGAGAGTCACTGACAGAAACACAGAGAGACACTGACATAAACACAGACTCTGACAGAGTCACAGAGATACACTGACAGAAACGCAGTCACTGACAGAACGACCGAGAGAGATGCACTGACGGACACACAATGAGGGAGGCACTGACAGATACACAGAGAGAGAAACTGACAGAAACACAGAGACACTGACAGAAAGACCGAGAGAGAGACACTGACAGAAAGACCGACAGAGAGACAATGACGGAAACACAGGGACACTGACAGAAAGACCGTGAGAGAGACACTGACAGAAAAACAGAGAGAAAGACACTGACAGAAAAACAGAGAGACACTGACAGAAACACAGAGAAACTGGGAGAAACACAGAGAGAAACACTGACAGAAACACACAGACAGTGACAGCAACACTGAGACCCTGTCAGAAACACAGGTACAGAGTCACTACCAGAAACGCAGACAGAGACACTGTCAGAAACACAGACATTAGAGTTAGAGTTCTTTGAAGAGATAACAAATAGGTTAGACCAAGGAGAGCCAATGGATGTTATCTATCTTGACTTCCAAAAGGCCTTTGATAAGGTGCCTCATGGGAGACTGCTGAGTAAAATAATAAGGGCCCATGGTATTCGAAGCAAGGTACTAACATGGATTGACGATTGGCTGTCAGGCAGAAGGCAGAGAGTTGGGATAAAAGGTTCTTTTTCGGAAAAGCAACCGGTGACGAGTGGTGTCCCGCAGGGTTCAGTGTTGGGGCCACAGCTGTTCTCTTTATATATTAACAATCTAGATGACGGGACTGGGGGCATTCTGGCTAAGTTTGCTGATGATACAAAGATAGGTGGAGGGTCAGGTAGTATGGAGGAGGTGGGGAGGCTGCAGAAAGATTTAGACAGTTTAGGAGAGTGGTCCAAGAAATGGCTGATGAAATTCAACGTGGGCAAGTGCGAGGTCTTGCACTTTGGAAAAAAGAATAGAGGCATGGACTAATTTCTAAACGGTGACAACATTCATAATGCTGAAGTGCAAAGGGACTTGGGAGTCCTAGTCCAGGATTCTCTAAAGGTAAACTTGCAGGTTGAGTCCGTAATTAAGAAAGCAAATGCAATGTTGTCATTTATCTCAAGAGGCTTGGAATATAAAAAGCAGGGATGTACTTCTGAAGCTTTATAAAGCATTAGTTAGGCCCCATTTAGAATACTGTGAGCAATTTTGGGCCCCACACCTCAGGAAGGACATACTAGCACTGGAGCGGGTCCAGCAGAGATTCACACGGATGATCCCAGGAATGGTAGGCCTAACATACGATGAGCGTCTGAGGATCCTGGGATTATATTCATTGGAGTTTAGGAGGTTGAGGGGAGATCTAATAGAAACTTACAAGATAATGAATAACTTAGATAGGGTGGACGTAGGGAAGTGGTTTCCATTAGCAGGGTAGACTAGGACCTGGGGGCACAGCCTTAGAATAAAAGGGAGTCACTTCAGAACAGAGATGAGGAGAAATTTCTTTAGCCAGAGAGTGGTGGGTCTGTGGAATTCATTGCCACAGAGGGCGGTGGAGGCCGGGACGTTGAGTGTCTTTAAGACAGAAGATGATAAATTCTTGATTTCTCGAGGAATTAAGGGCTATGGAGAGAGAACGGGTAAATGGAGTGGAAATCAGCCATGATTGAATGGCGGAGTGGACTCGATGGGCTGAATGGCCTTACTTCCACTCCTATGTCTTATGGTCTTATTAACAGAAACACCTAGAGAGACACTGACAGAAAAACAGAGGGACACTGACAGAAACACAGACTCTGACAGACTCACAGAGAGACACTGATAGAAACACAGAGAGAGTGACACTGACAGAAACAGAGAGAGAGAGCCACTGACAGAAACACAGAGAGACACTAACAGAAACACAGAGACACTGACAGAAAAACTCAGAGACACTGACAGAAACACAGAGAGAGACACTGACAGAAACACAGAGAGTCACTGACAGAAAAACACAGAGACATTGACAGAAACGCACAGAGACACTGACAGAAAAACACAGAGACACTGACAGAAACGCACAGAGACACTGACAGAAACACAGAGACACTGACAGAAACGCACAGAGACACTGACAGAAAAACACAGAGACACTGACAGAAAAACACAGAGACACTGACAGAAACACAGAGACACTGACAGAAACGCACAGAGACACTGACAGAAACACAGAGACACTGACAGAAACGCACAGAGACACGGACAGAAACGCACAGAGATACACTGACAGAAACGCACAGAGAGACACTGACAGAAACACACACAGAGAGACACTGACAGAAACACAGAGAGAGACATTGACAGAAACGCACAGAGACACTGACAGAAAAACACAGAGACACTGACAGAGACACAGAGAGACATTGACAGAACCACAGAGACACTGACAGAAACACACAGAGAGACACTGACAGAAACACAGAGACACTGACAGAAACACAGAGAGACATTGACAGAAACGCACAGAGACACTGACAGAAACACAGAGACACTGACAGAAAAACACAGAGACACTGACAGAAACGCACAGAGAGACACTGACAGAAACACAGAGACACTGACAGAAAAACACAGAGACACTGACAGAAACGCACACAGAGACACTGACAGAAACACAGAGACACTGACAGAAAAACACAGAGACACTGACAGAAACGCACAGAGACACTGACAGAAACGCACAGAGACACTGACAGAAACACACAGAGAGACACTGACAGAAACACAGAGACACTGACAGAAACGCACAGAGACACTGACAGAAACACACAGAGAGACACTGACAGAAACACAGAGACATTGACAGAAACGCACAGAGACACTGACAGAAACGCACAGAGACACTGACAGAAACACAGAGACACTGACAGAAACGCACAGAGAGACACTGACAGAAACACAGAGTCACTGACAGAAACACACAGAGACACTGACAGAAACGCACAGAGACACTGACAGAAACGCACAGAGACACTGACAGAAACACACAGAGACACGGACAGAAACGCACAGAGACACTGACAGAAACACAGAGACACTGACAGAAACGCACAGAGACACTGACAGAAACGCACAGAGAGACACTGACAGAAACGCACAGAGAGACACTGACAGAAACACAGAGAGACATTGACAGAAACGCACAGAGACACTGACAGAAACGCACAGAGACACTGACAGAAAAACACAGAGACACTGACAGAAACGCACAGAGACACTGACAGAAACACAGAGAGACATTGACAGAAACGCACAGAGACACTGACAGAAACGCACAGAGACACTGACAGAAACACAGAGACACTGACAGAAAAACACAGAGACACTGACAGAAACACAGAGAGACACTGACAGAAACACAGAGACACTGACAGAAACGCACAGAGACACTGACAGAAACACGAGACACTGACAGAAACACGAGACACTGACAGAAAAACACAGAGACACTGACAGAAACACAGAGACACTGACAGAAACACAGAGAGACATTGACAGAAACGCACAGAGACACTGACAGAAACGCACAGAGACACTGACAGAAACACACAGAGACACTGACAGAAACACAGAGACACTGACAGAAACGCACAGAGACACTGACAGAAACGCACAGAGACACTGACAGAAACACACAGAGAGACACTGACAGAAACACAGAGACATTGACAGAAACGCATAGAGACACTGACAGAAACGCACAGAGACACTGACAGAAACGCACAGAGACACTGTCAGAAACACAGAGACACTGACAGAAACGCACAGAGAGACACTGACAGAAACGCACAGAGACACTGACAGAAACGCACAGAGAGACACTGACAGAAACACAGAGACATTGACAGAAACGCACAGAGACACTGACAGAAACGCACAGAGACACTGACAGAAACACAGAGACACTGACAGAAACGCACAGAGACACTGACAGAAACGCACAGAGACATTGACAGAAACACAAAGAGAGACACTGACAGAAACACAGAGAGACACTGACAGAAACCCAGGGGGAGACACTGACAGAAACGCACAGAGACACTGACAGAAACGCACAGAGAGACACTGACAGTAACGCACAGAGACACTGACAGAAACGCACAGAGAGACATTGACAGAAACACAAAGAGAGACACTGACAGAAACGCACAGAGAGACATTGACAGAAACACACAGAGAGACACTGACAGAAACGCACAGAGAGACACTGACAGAAACGCACAGAGACACTGACAGAAACGCACAGAGACACTGACAGAAACACAGAGACACTGACAGAAACGCACAGAGACACTGACAGAAACGCACAGAGACACTGACAGAAACACAGGTACAGAGGGACTGACAGAAACAAAAAAGAGAGAGACACTGACAGAAACACAGATACGGAGACACTAACAGAAAGACTGAGACACACTGACAGGAACACCGAGACTCTGACAGAAACGCACAGGGACACTGACAGAAAAACACAGAGACACTGACAGGAATACACAAGAGAGAGATACTGATAGAAATGCAGGTACAGAGACATGGGGCGTCATTCTCCGACCCCCCGCCGGGTCGGAGAATGGCCGTTGGCCGCCGTGAATCCCGCCCCCTCCCCCGCCGAAGTCTCCGCTCCCGGAGATTGGGCGGGGGCGGGAATCCGGCTGCGCCGGTTGGCGGGACCCCCCGCTGGATTCTCCGGCCCGGATGGGCCGAAGTCCCGCCCAGGAATTGCCTGTCCCGCCGGCGTAAATCAAAGCTGGTATTTACCGGCGGGACCAGGTGGCGTGGGCAGGCTCCGGGGTCCTGGGGGGGGGGCGCGGGGCGATCTGACCCCGGGGGGTGCCCCCACAGTGTCCTGGCCCGCGATCGGGGCCCACCGATCCGCGGGCGGGCCTGTGCCGTGGGGGCACTCTTTCCCTTCCGCCTCCGCCACGGCCTCCACCATGGCGGAGGCGGAAGTGACTCTCCCCACTGCGCATGCGCGGGAAACTGACAGCGGCCGCTGACGCTCCCGCGCATGCGCTGGGAAACTGACAGCGGCCGCTGACGCTCCCGCGCATGCGCCACATTTCCGCGCCAGCTGGCGGGGCAACAAACGCCATTTCCGCCAGCTGGCGGGGCGGAAATCCCTCCGGCGTCGGCCTAGCCCCTCAATGTTGGGGCTAGGCCGCCAAAGATGCGGAGATTTCGCACCTTTTTGCCGGCGCGATGCCCGTCTGATTTGCGCCGGCTTTGGCGCCAGTCGGCGGGCATCCCGCCGTTGGGGGAGAATTTCGCCCATGGACAGTAACACAGTGAGAGACACTGGCAGAAACACAGAGAGATAGACACTGTCAGAAACAGAGAGAGACACTGATAGAAACACACAGAGAGACACTGACAGAAACACAGAGACAATGAGAGAAACACAGAGAGAGACACTGACAGAAACACAGAGAGACATTGACAGAAACGCACAGAGACACTGACAGAAACGCACAGAGACACTGACAGAAACACAGAGACACTGACAGAAAAACACAGAGACACTGACAGAAACACACAGAGACACTGACAGAAACGCACAGAGACACTGACAGAAACGCACAGAGACACTGACAGAAACACAGAGACACTGACAGAAAAACACAGAGACACTGACAGAAACACAGAGAGACACTGACAGAAACACAGAGACACTGACAGAAACGCACAGAGACACTGACAGAAACGCACAGAGACACTGACAGAAACACAGAGACACTGACAGAAAAACACAGAGACACTGACAGAAACACAGAGAGACACTGACAGAAACACAGAGACACTGACAGAAAAACACAGAGACACTGACAGAAACGCACAGAGACACTGACAGAAACGCACAGAGACACTGACAGAAACACGAGACACTGACAGAAAAACACAGAGACACTGACAGAAACACAGAGACACTGACAGAAACACAGAGAGACATTGACAGAAACGCACAGAGACACTGACAGAAACGCACAGAGACACTGACAGAAACACACAGAGACACTGACAGAAACACAGAGACACTGACAGAAACGCACAGAGACACTGACAGAAACGCACAGAGACACTGACAGAAACACACAGAGAGACACTGACAGAAACACAGAGACATTGACAGAAACGCATAGAGACACTGACAGAAACGCACAGAGACACTGACAGAAACGCACAGAGACACTGACAGAAACACAGAGACACTGACAGAAACGCACAGAGAGACACTGACAGAAACGCACAGAGACACTGACAGAAACGCACAGAGAGACACTGACAGAAACACAGAGACATTGACAGAAACGCACAGAGACACTGACAGAAACGCACAGAGACACTGACAGAAACACAGAGACACTGACAGAAACGCACAGAGACACTGACAGAAACGCAGAGACACTGACAGAAACACAGAGACATTGACAGAAACACAAAGAGAGACACTGACAGAAACACAGAGAGACACTGACAGAAACCCAGGGGGAGACACTGACAGAAACGCACAGAGACACTGACAGAAACGCACAGAGAGACACTGACAGAAACGCACAGAGACACTGACAGAAACGCACAGAGAGACATTGACAGAAACACAAAGAGAGACACTGACAGAAACGCACAGAGAGACATTGACAGAAACACACAGAGAGACACTGACAGAAACGCACAGAGAGACACTGACAGAAACGCACAGAGACACTGACAGAAACGCACAGAGACACTGACAGAAACACAGAGACACTGACAGAAAAACACAGAGACACTGACAGAAGCGTACAGAGAGACACTGACAGAAACGCACAGAGACACTGACAGAAAAACACAGAGACACTGACAGAAACGCACAGAGAGACATTGACAGAAACGCACAGAGAGACACTGACAGAAACGCACAGAGACACTGACAGAAAAACACAGAGACACTGACCGAAACGCACAGAGACACTGACAGAAACGCACAGAGAGACACTGACAGAAACGCACAGAGAGACACTGACAGAAACGCACAGAGAGACACTGACAGAAACGCACAGAGACACTGACAGAAACGCACAGAGACACTGACAGAAAAACACAGAGACACTGACAGAAACGCACAGAGAGACATTGATAGAAACGCACAGAGAGACACTGACAGAAACGCACAGAGTCACTGACAGAAACGCACAGAGACACTGACAGAAAAACACAGAGACACTGACAGAAACGCACAGAGAGACATTGACAGAAACGCACAGAGAGACACTGACAGAAACGCACAGAGACACTGACAGAAACGCACAGACACTGACAGAAAAACACAGAGACACTGACAGAAACGCACAGAGAGACACTGACAGAAACGCACAGAGACACTGACAGAAAAACACAGAGACACTGACAGAAACACAAAGAGAGACACTGACAGAAACGCACAGAGACACTGACAGAAAAACACGGAGACATTGACAGAAGCTCACAGAGAGACACTGACAGAAACGCACAGAGACACTGACAGAAACGCACAGTGAGACACTGGCAGAAACGCACAGAGACACTGACAGAAACGCACAGAGAGACACTGACAGAAACACAGAGACACTGACAGAAACGCACAGAGAGACACTGACAGAAACGCACAGAGAGACACTTACAGAAACACAGAGACACTGACAGAAACGCACAGAGACACTGACAGAAACACAGAGACACTGACAGAAACGCACAGAGAGACATTGACAGAAAAACACAGAGACACTGACAGAAACACAGAGAGACATTGACAGAAACGCACAGAGACACTGACAGAAACGCACAGAGACACTGACAGAAACACAGAGACACTGACAGAAAAACACAGAGACACTGACAGAAACACAGAGAGACACTGACAGAAACACAGACACTGACAGAAACGCACAGAGACACTGACAGAAACGCACAGAGACACTGACAGAAACACAGAGACACTGACAGAAAAACACAGAGACACTGACAGAAACACAGAGAGACATTGACAGAAACGCACAGAGACACTGACAGAAACGCACAGAGACACTGACAGAAACACACAGAGACACTGACAGAAACGCACAGAGAGACACTGACAGAAACACAGGTACAGAGACACTAACAGAAAGACTGAGACACACTGACAGGAACACCGAGACTCTGACAGAAACGCACAGAGACACTGACAGAAACGCACAGAGAGACACTGACAGAAACACAGAGACACTGACAGAAACGCACAGAGACACTGACAGAAACACAGAGACACTGACAGAAACACAGAGACACTGACAGAAACGCACAGAGACACTGACAGAAACACAGGTACAGAGGGACTGACAGAAACAAAAAAGAGAGAGACACTGACAGAAACACAGATACGGAGACACTAACAGAAAGACTGAGACACACTGACAAGAACACCGAGACTCTGACAGAAACGCACAGGGACACTGACAGAAAAACACAGAGACACTGACAGGAATACACAAGAGAGAGATACTGATAGAAATGCAGGTACAGAGACATGGGGCGTCATTCTCCGACCCCCCGCCGGGTCGGAGAATGGCCGTTGGCCGCCGTGAATCCCGCCCCCTCCCCCGCCGAAGTCTCCGCTCCCGGAGATTGGGCGGGGGCGGGAATCCGGCTGCGCCGGTTGGCGGGACCCCCCGCTGGATTCTCCGGCCCGGATGGGCCGAAGTCCCGCCCAGGAATTGCCTGTCCCGCCGGCGTAAATCAAAGCTGGTATTTACCGGCGGGACCAGGTGGCGTGGGCAGGCTCCGGGGTCCTGGGGGGGGGCGCGGGGCGATCTGACCCCGGGGGGTGCCCCCACAGTGTCCTGGCCCGCGATCGGGGCCCACCGATCCGCGGGCGGGCCTGTGCCGTGGGAGCACTCTTTCCCTTCCGCCTCCGCCACGGCCTCCACCATGGCGGAGGCGGAAGTGACTCTCCCCACTGCGCATGCGCGGGAAACTGACAGCGGCCGCTGACGCTCCCGCGCATGCGCTGGGAAACTGACAGCGGCCGCTGACGCTCCCGCGCATGCGCCACATTTCCGCGCCAGCTGGCGGGGCAACAAACGCCATTTCCGCCAGCTGGCGGGGCGGAAATCCCTCCGGCGTCGGCCTAGCCCCTCAATGTTGGGGCTAGGCCGCCAAAGATGCGGAGATTTCGCACCTTTTTGCCGGCGCGATGCCCGTCTGATTTGCGCCGGCTTTGGCGCCAGTCGGCGGGCATCCCGCCGTTGGGGGAGAATTTCGCCCATGGACAGTAACACAGTGAGAGACACTGGCAGAAACACAGAGAGACACTGATAGAAACACACAGAGAGACACTGATAGAAACACACAGAGAGACACTGACAGAAACACAGAGACAATGAGAGAAACACAGAGAGAGACACTGTCAGAAATAGAGAAAGACAATGAGAGAAACACAGAGAGAGATTCTGGCAGAAACAGAGAGAGATACTGACAGAAACGCAGAGAGAGACACTGTCAGAAACACTGAAGAGAGACACTGACAGAAAAACAGAGAGTGAGAGACTCTGACAGAAAAACACAGGTACTCTGACAGAATCACAGAGACACTGACAGAAACAGAAAGAAAGACAATGACAGAAACACACAGAGAGACTGAAAGAAAGACCGAGAGAGGGACACTGACTGAAACACTGAGGGAGACACTGTCAGAAACACACAGCGACACTGACAGAGACACGGAGACACTGACAGAAAGACTGAGAGAGAGACATTGACAGAAAGACAAAGAGAGAGAGGGAGAGATACTGACAGAAACACAAGGTGACACTGACAGAAACACAAAAGAGAGAGACACTAACAGAAACAAAGAGAGAGACACTGACAGAAACACAGCGAACGAGAGAGACACTGACAGAAACAGAGAGAGAGACACTGACAGAAACACACAGCGACACTGACAGAGACACGGAGACACTGACAGAAACACAGCAAACGAGAGAGACACTGACAGAAACAGAGAGAGAGACACTGACAAAATCACAGCGAGAGAGAGACACTGACGGAAACATTGACAGAAACACAAAAGAGAGAGTACGAAGTCTTACAACACCAGGTTAAAGTCCAACAGGTTTGTTTCGATGTCACTAGCTTTCGGAGCGCTGCTCCTTCCTCAGGTGAATGCAGAGGTATGTTCCAGAAACATATATACAGACAGATTCAAAGATGCCAGACAATGCTTGGAATGCAAGCATTAGCAGGTGATTAAATCTTTACAGATCCAGAGATGGGGTAACCCCAGGTTAAAGAGGTGTGAATTGTATCAAGCCAGGACAGTTGGCAGGATTTCGCAGGCCAGATGGTGGGGGATGAATGTAATGTGACATGAATCCCAGGTCCCGGTTGAGGCCGCACTCGTGTGCGGAACTTGGCTATAAGTTTCTGCTCGGCGATTCTGCGTTGTCGCGGGTCCTGAAGGCCGCCTTGGAGAACGCTTACCCGGAGATCAGAGGCTGAATGCCCTTGACTGCTGAAGTGTTCCCCGACTGGAAGGGAACATTCCTGCCTGGTGATTGTTGCGCGATGTCCGTTCATTCGTTGTCGCAGCGTCTGCATGGTCTCGCCAATGTACCACGCTTCGGGACATCCTTTCCTGCAGCGTATGAGGTAGACAACATTGGCCGAGTCGCACGAGTATGTACCGCGTACCTGGTGGGTGGTGTTCTCACGTGTAATAGTGGTATCCATGTCGATGATCTGGCACGTCTTGCAGAGATTGCCATGACAGGGTTGTGTGGTGTCGTGGTCACTGTTCTGAAGACTGGGTAGTTTGCTGCATACAATGGTTCGTTTGAGGTTGCGCGGTTGTTTGAAGGCAAGTAGTGGGGGTGTGGGGATGACCTTGGCAAGATGTTCATCGTCATCAATGACGTGTTGAAGGCTGTGAAGAAGATGACGTAGTTTCTCCGCTCCGGGGAAGTACTGGACGACGAAGGGTATTCTGTCGGTTGTGTCCCATGTTTGTCTTCTGAGGAGGTCGGTCCGGTTTTTCGCTGTGGCGCGTTGGAACTGTTGATCGATGAGTTGAGTGCCATATCCCGTTCGTACGAGGGCATCTTTCAACGTCTGTAGATGTCTGTTACGCTCCTCCTCGTCTGAGCAGATCCTGTGTATACGGAGCGCTTGTCCATAGGGGATGGCTTCTTTAATGTGTTTAGGGTGGAAGCTGGAGAAGTGGAGCATCATGAGGTTATCCGTGGGTTTGCGGTAAAGCGAAGTGCTGAGGTGACCGTCCTTGATGGAGATGAGTGTGTCCAAGAATGCAACTGATTTTGGAGAGTAGTCCATGGTGAGTCTGATGGTTGGATGGAACTTATTAATGTCATCGTGTAGTCGTTTCAGTGATTCTTCGCCGTGGGTCCAAAGGAAAAAAATGTCATCGATGTATCTGGTGTATAACATCGGTTGAAGGTCCTGTGCGGTGAGTAGGTCCTGTTCAAACTTGTGCATGAAGATGTTGGCGTATTGGGGTGCGAATTTGGTCCCCATGGCTGTTCCGTGCGTCTGGATGAGGAACTTGTTGTCGAAGGTGAAGACGTTGTGATCCAGAATGAAGCGGATGAGTTGCAGAATTGCGTCTGGAGATTGGCAGTTGTCGGTGTTGAGTACTGAGGCTGTTGCAGCAATGCCGTCGTCATGGGAGATGCTGGTGTAGAGTGCCGAGACATCCATTGTGACGAGGAATGTTCCTGGTTCAACTGGTCCATGGGTGCTGAGTTTCTGTAGGAAGTCCGTCGTGTCGCGACAGAAGCTGGGTGTACCTTGTACGATGGGTTTCAAGATGCCCTCGATGTAGCCAGAGAGGTTCTCACACAGGGTCCCATTGCCGGAAACGATAGGGCGGCCTGGTGTGTTGGCCTTATGTATTTTTGGGAGGCAGTAGAGATCTCCAATGCGGGGAGTACGTGGGATGAGAGCACGTAGGGTGCTCTGAAGATCTGGATCCAAGGTCTTGATCAGTCTGTTAAGTTGGCGGATGTGTTCCTTGGTCGGATCTGCGGGTAACTGTCTGTAGTGTTCTTGGTTGTTCAGTTGTCGGTATACTTCTTTGCAGTAGTCCGTTCTGTTCAGTACGACAGTGGCCCCCCCCTTTGTCTGCTGGTTTGATGACGATGCTGTGGTTGGTCTTGAGAGCGCGGATGGCATTGCGTTGTGCTTGGGTGACGTTCGGGGTTGTCTTGTGAATGCGACTGATGAATCTGGCATTGACGCGACTCCTGACGGCTTGAGCATACATGTCGAGTCTACGGCAGCGGCCTTCCGGAGGGGTCCAATTCGACTCTTTCCTCTTCGGTTGCCGCACCGCAGATCTCTTGGTCTGCTGTTCCGGTTCATTGGTAGTCTGCTTGGGTTCGCTGTTGGCCTCTTGGGGTCTGTGGAAGAATTCCCGGAGCCTCATTCGCCTGATGAATTCCTCCGTGTCTGCCGCGAGACTGATGGGGTCCATTTTGGTGGTGGTGCAGAAATTGAGCCCTCTGCTGAGGACTTCGATTTCGTCTGGTTGAAGGGTGTAGTCTGACAAGTTGACAATAGATTTCCCTGTATTGTTTTCTACTGTGACACCGGGGGTGGCTTGGTTGCTGCCGGTGGTGATGCCAAGTTTCTCAAGCTTTCTGTTCTTGGTGTGCATATAGGTGGCATAGTATTATTGTCTCATCTGTTTGGCGGTGTTCCGCAGCTGGTCTGCTGCATCCTGAGCGCAAGTTGAGAATATGGCCTCTATCTTGGTTTCCAGGTTGCGTCGTCTGCTGTAGAGCTGGAGGACGAGGTGGTTGAGGAGTGTGAGAGAGGTGCGACGGCAGAGTCTCTCAGCGAAGTCTGTGTTGTAGGTCGACTTGAGTGGGTTTGTGATCTGTAGCCCTTTCGGGATCTTGTCTGCTTTCTTGCATCTTTGTAGAAACTTAATGCCAGTGTCGATATGCGCGATCTTCCTGGAGATCCTCTCCACTTTGAGCCGGCAGTTTGCGGTGTCGATGGTAGCCATGATGTGGAGATGCCGGCATTAGCAGGTGATTAAATCTTTACAGATCCAGAGATGGGGTAACCCCAGGTTAAAGAGGTGTGAATTGTCTCAAGCCAGGACAGTCTCAAGTCATGAATGTAATGTGACATGAATCCCAGACCATGCAGACGCTGCGACAACGAATGAACGGACATCGCGCAACAATCACCAGGCAGGAATGTTCCCTTCCAGTCGGGGAACACTTCAGCAGTCAAGGGCATTCAGCCTCTGATCTCCGGGTAAGTGTTCTCCAAGGCAGCCTTCAGGACCCGCGACAACGCAGAATCGCCGAGCAGAAACTTATAGCCAAGTTCCGCACACATGAGTGCGGCCTCAACCGGGACCTGGGATTCATGTCACATTACATTCATCCCCCACCATCTGGCCTGCGAAATCCTGCCAACTGTCCTGGCTTGAGACAATTCACACCTCTTTAACCTGGGGTTACCCCATCTCTGGATCTGTAAAGATTTAATCACCTGCTACTGCTCGCATTCCTAGCATTGTTTGGCATCTTTGAATTTGTCTATATATGTGTTTCTGGAACAGACCTCTTCATTCACCTGAGGAAGGAGCAGCGCTCCGAAAGCTAGTGACATTGAAACAAACCTGTTGGACTTTAACCTGGTGTTGTAAGACTTCGTACTGTGCTCACCCCAGTCCAACGCCGGCATCTCCACATCACAAAAGAGAGAGACACTGACAGAAACACCGAGAGAGAGAGACACTGACGGAAACATTGACAGAAACACAAAAGAGAGAGACACTAACAGAAACAAAGAGAGAGACACTGACAGAAACACAGCGAACGAGAGAGACACTGACAGAAACAGAGAGAGAGACACTGACAAAAACACAGCGAGAGAGAGAGACACTGACAGAAACACAGCGAGAGAGACACTGACAGAAACACAGCGAGAGAGAGAGACACTGACGGAAACATTGACAGAAACACAAAACAGTGAGACACTGACAGAAACACAGCGAGAGAGAGACTGACAGAAACACCGAGAGAGAGAGACACTGACAGAAAGACAGAGAGAGAGAGATACTGACAGAAAGACAGACACTGACAGAAAGACAGACACACTGACAGGAACAAGACACTGATAGGAACACCGAGACACTGACAGGAACACAAAGGAGAGAGACACTGACAGATACAGAGAGAGAGACACTGACAGAAAGACTGAGACACACTGACAGAAACACAGAGTCCCTGACAAAAACACAGGAACAGACAAACTGACAGAACCAAAGAAGAGAGAGACACTGACAGAAACAGAGGTACAGAGACATAGACAGTAACACAGCGAGATAGACTGGCAGAAATTCACAGACGGACACTAAGAGAAACACAGGCACTGACAGAATCACCGAATGCGAGGCACTGACAGAAACACAGAGAGACACTGACAGAAACACAGAGAGACACTGAAAGAAAGACCGAGAGAGAGACACTGACAGAAACACAGAGAGAGACACTGACAGAAACAGAGAGAGACACCGACAGAAACACAGAGAGACACTGACAGAAACACAGAGACACTGACAGAAAGACCAAGAGAGACATTGACAGAAAGACAGAGAGAGAGAGAGAGAGAGAGAGAGAGATACTGACAGAAACACAAAGACACTGACAGAAAGACAGAGATAGAGACACTGACGGAAAGACAGAGAGAGAGAGAGAGAGATACTGACAGAAACACAAAGACACTGACAGAAAGACAGAGATAGAGACACTGACGGAAAGACAGAGAGAGAGAGAGAGAGATACTGACAGAAACACAAAGACACTGACAGAAAGACAGAGATAGAGACACTGACGGAAAGACAGACAGAGAGAGAGAGAGATACTGACAGAAACACAGAGACACTGACAGAAACACAGAGACACTGACAGATACGCACAGAGACACTGACAGAAACACACAGAGACACTGACAGAAACGCACAGAGACACTGACAGAAAAGCACAGAGACACTGACAGAAACGCAAAGAGACACTGACAGAAACTCACAGAGAGACACTGACAGAAAAGCACAGAGATACTGACAGAAACGCACAGAGACACTGACAGAAAGACCGAGAGAGGGACACTGACTGAAACACTGAGTGAGACACTGACAGAGACACGGAGACACTGACAGAAAGACTGAGAGAGAGACATTGACAGAAAGACAAAGAGAGAGAGAGATACTGACAGGAACACAAGGTGTCACTGACAGAAACATACAGAGACACTGACAGAAAAACACAGAAACACTGACAGGAATACACAAGAGAGAGATACTGATATAAATGCAGGTACAGAGACATGGACAGTAACACAGTGAGAGACACTGGCAGAAACACAGAGAGAGAGACAATGAAGAAACATAGAGAGACACTGACAGAAACACACAGAGAGATTCTGGCAGAAACACAGAGAGAGATACTGACAGAAACGGAGAGACACTGTCAGAAACACAGACACTGACAGAAACACTGAGGAGAGACACTGACAGTAAAACAGAGAGTGAGAGACTCTGACAGAAAAACACAGGTATACTGACAGAATCACAGAGACACTGACAGAAACAGAAAGAAAGACAATGACAGAAACACACAGAGAGACTGACAGAAAGACCGAGAGAGGGACACTGACTGAAACACTGAGTGAGACACTGTCAGAAACACACAGAGACACTGACAGAGACACGGAGACGCTGACAGAAAGACTGAGAGAGAGATATTGACAGAAAGACAAAGAGAGAGAGAGAGGGAGAGATACTGACAGGAACACAAAAGAGAGAGACACTAACAGAAACAAAGAGTGAGACACTGACAGAAACACAGCGGAAGAGAGAGACACTGACAGAAACAGAGAGAGAGACACTGACAAAAACACAGCGAGAGAGAGAGACACAGACAGAAACAGAGAGAGAGACACTGACAAAAACACAGCGAGAGAGATACTGACGGAAACATTGACAGAAACACAAAACAGTCCCGGGGCTAGATAGATCCAGCTCAAGGACCGGAAGAAGGCCGGCAGCGGCCACGGTACTTAAGGGGTTTATGGACCAAATGGGGGGAGTGGATCCATGGCGATTTCTTAGACCTAGGGCTAGGGAATTTTCCTTCTTCTCCCATGTCCATAAAGTGTACTCCCGGATAGATTTTTTTGTTTTGGGAAGGTCGCTGATCTCTAGGGTGGAAGAAGCTGAGTACTCAGCCATAGCAGTTTCGGATCATGCCCCACATTGGGTGGACCTGGAAGTAGGTGAGGACAGGGAACAGAGAACACTCTGGCGATTAGATGTGGGACTGATGGCGGATGAGGGAGTGTGTGCAAGAGTGCGGGGGTGTATTGAGAGATACCTGGAGGTCAATGACGACGGCGAGGTCCCTGTGGGAGTGGTCTGGGAAACATTAAAAGCGGTGGTCAGAAGAGAGCTGATCTCAATTGGGGCCCACAAAAGGAAAACAGAGGTCAAGGAAAGGGAAAGATTACTGGGGGAGATTTTAAGGGTGGACAGGGAATTTGCAGAGACCCCGGAGGAGGAGTTGTACAGGGAGAGGAGATGACTCCAGACGGAGTTTGACCTTCTGACCACCAGAAAGGCGGAGGTACTGTGGAGGAAGGCACAGGGGAGGAGGTATGAATATGGGGAAAAGGCTAGTCGCCTGTTGGCGCACCAATTGCGAAAGAGGGCAGCAGCGAGGGAGATAGGAGGAATTAGAGACGAAAGGGGAGACACGGTGCGAAGGGCAGGAAAGATAAATGAGGTGTTCAAGACCTTCTATGAGAAACTGTATAGGTCTCAACCCCCAGAGGGAGAGGAGGGGATGAGGCAGTTCCTGGACCAATTGAGGTTCCCGGAAGTGGAGGAGCAGGAGGTGGCAGGCCTGGGGGCACCGATTGAGGTAGACGAGGTTATTAAGGGACTGGGAAGCATGCAAGCAGGGAAGGCCCCGGGGCCAGACGGGTTCTCGGTGGAATATTACAGAAAATATGTGGACTTGTTGGCCCCGTTAATGGCGAGGACGTTCAATGAGGCCAGGGAAGGGGGGACTCTACCCCCGACGATGTCGGAGGCGACAATATCGCTAATTTTGAAGAGGGACAAAGATCGGTTGCAGTGCGGGTCCTATAGACCTATTTCACTATTGAACGTGGACGCCAAATTGCTGGCAAAGGTACTGGCATCGAGGATAGAGGACTGTGTCCCGGGGGTGGTGCACGAAGACCAGACAGGGTTCGTAAAAGGGAGACAACTGAATGTTAACGTGCGACGACTATTAGGGGTGATAATGATGCCCCCAGTGGAGGGGGAGGCAGAGATAGTGGCGGCAATGGACGCAGAGAAGGCATTTGATAGGGTGGAGTGGGAGTATTTATGGGAAGTGTTAAGGAGGTTTGGGTTTGGGAACGGGTTTATTAGCTGGGTTAGACTTCTTTATGGGGCACCAATGGCAAGCGTAGTTACAGGTCGACATAGATCGGAGTATTTCCGATTATATAGGGGAACAAGGCAGGGATGCCCGCTGTCTCCATTGTTGTTTGCGTTGGCAATTGAACCTCTGGCCATGGCGTTGAGAGACTCCAGGAAATGGAGAGGGGTGATTAGAGGGGGAGAAGAACACCGAGTCTCGTTATACGCAGATGACCTATTGTTATACGTGTCGGACCCAGCGAGGGAGATGATAGAGGTTATGAGAATTTTGAGGAGGTTCGGGGAATTCTCGGGGTATAGGCTAAACATGGGGAAGAGTGAATTATTTGTGATACATCCAGGGGACCAGAGTAGAGAGATAGAAGGCTTACCGCTAAGGAAAGTGGAAAGAAACTTCCGATACCTGGGGATTCAGATCGCTAGGAGCTGGGGAACCTTGCACAGACTTAATCTGACACGGCTGGTAGAACAAATGGAGGAGGACTTCAAGAGGTGGGACATGCAGCCTCTGTCGCTGGCGGGCAGGGTGCAGGCAATTAAGATGATGGTCCTCCCGAGGTTCTTATTTGTATTTCAATGTCTCCCTATATTAATCACCAGGACCTTTTTTAATAAACTAGATAGGAGCATCACGAGCTTCGTGTGGGCAGGGAAAGTTCCGAGAGTAAGGAGGGGGTTCCTTCAGCGTAGTAGGGACAGAGGGGGACTGGCACTACCGAACTTGGGTGATTACTATTGGGCCGCCAATGTGGCAATGATACGTAGATGGATGATGGAGGGTGAGGGAGCGGCGTGGAAAAGACTGGAGAGAAAGTCCTGTAAAGGGACGAGTTTAGAGGCGCTGGTGACGGCGCCGCTACCGTTCTCACCTAAAAAGTATACCATGAACCCGGTGATGGCGGCAACACTGAACATATGGGGACAGTGGAGGCGACAGAGAGGGGTGCGGGGAGCCCTGGTGGGGTCCCCTATCAGGAACAACCATAGGTTCGCCCCAGGAAGAATGGATGGAGGATTTCAGAGCTGGTACCAGTCGGGAATTAGGAAGGTGGGAGATTTATTTATAGATGGGACTTTTGCGAGTTTGGGTGCATTGGAGGAAAAGTATAAGTTGCCCCGGGGAAATTTCTTGAGATATATGCAGGTGAGGGCGTTTACTAGACAACAGGTGAGGGAATTTCCGTTGCTCCCGACACAGGGGATACAGGACAGGGTGCTTTCAGGGATGTGGGTCGGAGAGGGCAAGGTGTCAGAGATTTACAAAGAGACGAGGGAAGAGGGGGAGGAGTCGGTGGGTGAACTAAAGGGAAAGTGGGAACAAGAATTAGGGGAGGAGATAGAGGAGGGTATGTGGGCGGATGCCCTAAGCAGGGTAAATTCCTCTTCCTCATGCGCCAGGCTTAGCCTGATTCAATTTAAGGTGCTACATAGAGCACACATAACGGGGGCAAGATTGAGCAGGTTCTTTGGAGTGGAGGATAAATACGGGAGGTGTGGCGGGAGCCCGGCAAACCACGCACATATGTTTTGGGCGTGCCCGGCACTGGAAGGGTATTGGAAGGGAGTGACGGGAGTGATTTCGCAAGTGGTGAAGGCCCGGGTCAAACCAGGCTGGGGGTTAGCTCTATTTGGAGTTGCGGAAGAGCCGGGAGTGCAGGAGGCGAAAGAGGTAGATGTCGTGGCCTTTGCGTCCCTAGTAGCCCGACGCAGGATCCTACTCATGTGGAAGGAGGCGAAACCCCCCGGACTGGAGGCCTGGGTAAATGATATGGCGGGGTTTATTAAACTGGAGCAGATAAAGTTTGCCCTGAGAGGATCGGCTCAAGGGTTCACCAGGCGGTGGCAGCCATTTCTCGACTACCTAGGGGAACGTTAGAGGGGTGATAGATGACCAGCAGCAGCAGCCCAGGGGGGAGGGGGGAAGGGGGTGAGGGGGGGGGGGTTTAGTTTAGTTTAGGTCAATGGATAATGGGGTTTTGTTACCTGTGTATTGTTAAAAATTTCTGCTTTGTTATTGTTTTGTTTGCTTTGTAAGAGGGAAAAATGTTGTTTAGAAAAAATTTTCAATAAAATATATTTTAAAAGAAAGAAACACAAAACAGTGAGACACTGACAGAAACACAGCGAGAGAGAGACTGACAGAAACACCGAGAGAGAGAGACACTGACAGAAAGACAGAGAGAGAGAGATATTGACAGAAACACAGACACTGACAGAAAGACAGACACACTGACAGGAACAAGACACTGATAGGAACACCGAGTCACTGACAGGAACACAAAGGAGAGAGACACTGACAGATATAGAGAGAGAGACACTGACAGAAATACAGAGAGACACTGACAGAAACACAGAGACCCTGACAAAAACACAGGAACAGACAAACTGACAGAACCAAAGAAGAGAGAGACACTGACAGAAACAGAGGTACAGAGACATAGACAGTAACACAGCGAGATAGACTGGCAGAAGTTCACAGACGGACACTAAGAGAAACACAGGCACTGACAGAATCACCGAACGCGAGGCACTGACAGAAAAACACAGGGAGAGACACTGACAGAAACACAGAGACACTGAAAGAAACACAGAGAGAGACACTGACAGAAACACAGAGAGAGACACTGAGAGAAAGGAACAGAGAGACACTGACAGAAACACAGAGAGACACTGACAGAAACACAGAGACCCTGACAGAAACACAGGAACAGACAAACTGACAGAACCAAAGAAGAGAGAGACACTGACAGAAACAGAGGTACAGAGACATAGACAGTAACACAGCGAGATAGACTGGCAGAAGTTCACAGACGGACACTAAGAGAAACACAGGCACTGACAGAATCACCGAACGCGAGGCACTGACAGAAAAACACAGGGAGAGACACTGACAGAAACACAGAGACACTGAAAGAAACACAGAGAGAGACACTGACAGAAACACAGAGAGAGACACTGAGAGAAAGGAACAGAGAGACACTGACAGAAACACAGAGACACTGACAGAAACACAGAGAGCGACACTGACAGAAAGACCGAGAGAGACACACTGACAGAAACACAGAGAGAGACACTGACAGAAACAGAGAGACACCGACAGAAACACAGAGAGACACTGACAGAAACGCAGAGAGCGACACTGACAGAAAGACCGAGAGAGAGACATTGACAGAAAGACAGAGAGAGAGAGAGAGAGAGATACTGACAGAAACACAAAGACAATGACAGAAACGCACAGAGACACTGACAGAAACGCACAGAGACACTGACAGAAACGCACAGAGACACTGACAGAAAGACCGAGAGAGGGACACTGACTGAATCACTGAGTGAGACACTGTCAGAAACACACAGCGACACTGACAGAGGCACGGAGACACTGACAGAAAGACTGAGAGAGAGACATTGACAGAAAGACAAAGAGAGAGAGAGAGGGAGAGATACTGACAGAAACACAAGGTGACACTGACAGAAACACAAAAGAGAGAGACACTGACAGAAACAAAGAGAGAGACACTGACAGAAACACAGCGAAAGAGAGAGACACTGACAGAAACAGAGAGAGAGACACTGACAGAAACACACAGCGACACTGACAGAGACACGGAGACACTGACAGAAAGACTGAGAGAGAGACATTGACAGAAAGACAAAGCGAGAGAGAGAGGGAGAGATACTGACAGGAACACAAGGTGACACTGACAGAAACACAAGAGAGAGAGACACTAACAGAAACAAAGAGAGAGACACTGACAGAAACACAGCGAAAGAGAGAGACACTGACAGAAACAGAGAGAGAGACACTGACAAAATCACAGCGAGAGAGAGAGACACTGACGGAAACATTGACAGAAACACAAAACAGTGAGACACTGACAGAAACACAGCGAGAGAGAGACTGACAGAAACACCGAGAGAGAGGGACACTGACAGAAAGACAGAGAGAGAGAGATATTGACAGAAAGACAGACACTGACAGAAAGACAGACACACTGACAGGAACAACAAGACACTGATAGGAACACCGAGACACTGACAGGAACACAAAGGAGAGAGACACTGACAGATACAGAGAGAGAGACACTGACAGAAAGACTGAGACACACTGACAGAAACACAGAAACCCTGACAAAAACACAGGAACAGACAAACTGACAGAACCAAAGAAGAGAGAGACACTGACAGAAACAGAGGTACAGAGACATAGACAGTAACACAGCGAGATAGACTGGCAGAAATTCACAGAAGGACACTAAGAGAAACACAGGCACTGACAGAATCACCGAACGCGAGGCACTGACAGAAACACAGAGAGACACTGACAGAAACACAGAGACACTGACAGAAACACAGAGAGAGAGACACTGAAAGAAAGACCGAGAGAGACACTGACAGAAACACAGAGACACTGACAGAAACACAGAGAGAGAGACACTGAAAGAAAGACCGAGAGAGACACTGACAGAAACACAGAGAGACACTGACAGAAACACAGAGACACTGAAAGAAAGACCGAGAGAGACACACTGACAGAAACACAGAGAGAGACACTGACAGAAACAGAGAGACACTGACAGAAACACAGAGAGAGAGACACTGAAAGAAACACAGAGACACTGACAGAAACACAGAGAGACACTGACAGAAAAACACAGGGAGAGACACTGACAGAAACACAGAGACACTGACAGAAACACAGAGAGAGAGACACTGAAAGAAAGACCGAGAGAGACACTGACAGAAACACAGAGACACTGACAGAAACACAGAGAGAGAGACACTGAAAGAAAGACCGAGAGAGACACTGACAGAAACACAGAGAGACACTGACAGAAACACAGAGACACTGAAAGAAAGACCGAGAGAGACACACTGACAGAAACACAGAGAGAGACACTGACAGAAACAGAGAGACACTGACAGAAACACAGAGAGAGAGACACTGAAAGAAACACAGAGACACTGACAGAAACACAGAGAGACACTGACAGAAACACAGAGACACTGAAAGAAAGACCGAGAGAGAGACACTGACAGAAACACAGAGAGAGACACTGACAGAAACACAGAGAGACACTGACAGAAACGCAGAGACACTGACAGAAAGACCGAGAGAGACATTGACAGAAAGACAGAGAGAGAGAGATACTGACAGAAACACAAAGACACTGACAGAAAGACAGAGATAGAGACACTGAAAGAAAGACCGAGAGAGAGACACTGACAGAAACACAGAGAGAGACACTGACAGAAACAGAGAGAGACACCGACAGAAACGCAGAGAGACACTGACAGAAACACAGAGACACTGACAGAAAGACCGAGAGAGACATTGACAGAAAGACAGAGAGAGAGAGAGATCGTGACAGAAAAACAGAGAGTGAGAGACTCTGACAGAAAAACACAGGTACACTGACAGAATCACAGAGACACTGACAGAAACAGAAAGAAAGACAATGACAGAAACACACAGAGAGACTGACAGGAACACACAAGAGAGACACTGACAGAAACACAGAGACACTGACAGAAACATACAGAGACACTGACAGAAACACACAGAGACACTGACAGGAACACACAAGAGAGAGATACTGATAGAAATGCAGGTACAGAGACATGGACACTGGCAGAAACACAGAGAGAGAGACACTGTCAGAAACAGAGAGAGACACTGATAGAAACACAGAGAGAGACACTGACAGAAACACAGAGACACTGACAGAAACACAGAGAGAGAGACACTGTCAGAAACAGAGAGAGACACTGATAGAAACACAGAGAGAGAGACACTGTCAGAAACAGAGAGAGACACTGATAGAAACACAGAGAGAGAGACAATGAGAGAAACATAGAGAGACACTGACAGAAACGCAGAGAGAGACACTGTCAGAAACAGAGAGAGACAATGAGAGAAACACCGAGACACTGACAGGAACACAGGTACAGAGACACTGACAGAAACACAGAGTCACCGACAGAAACACAGAGACACTGACAGGAACACAGAGACACTGACAGGAACACAGGTACAGAGACACTGACAGAAACACAGAGTCACCGACAGAAACACAGAGACACTGACAGGAACACCGTGACACTGACAGGAACACAGGTATAGAGACACTGACAGAATCAAAGAAATAAAAATTGCTTGTCACAAGTAGGCTTCAAATGAAGTTACTGTGAAAAGCCCCTAGTCGCCACATTCCGGCGCCTGTTCGGGGAGGCTGTTACGGGAATCAAACCGTGCTGCTGACCTGCCTTGGTCTGCTTTCAAAGCCAGCGATTTAGCCCTGTGCTAAACAGTGAGACACTGACAGAAACACAGGCACAGAGACACTAACAGTAACACACGTACAGAGACAGGTGATAGATCAGTAACGAGATAGACTTGCAGAAGCTCACAGAGAGACACTGACAGATAGACCGAGAGAGAGATACTGACAGAAAGAAAGAGAGATAGAGACACTGAAGGAAAGATAGAGTCATTGACAGAAACACAGAGGTACAGACAGGAACACAGAGACACTGATAGGAACATAGAGTGACACTGACAGAAACACAGGTCCAGAGACACTTACAGAAACACTGACAAAACACAAAAGAGAGAGACACTGACAGAAACACAGAAACAGAGACACGGACAATAACACAGAGACACTGATAGGAACACCGAGACACTGACAGGAACATAGAGTGACACTGACAGAAACACAGGTACAGAAACACTGACAAAACACAATAGAGAGAGACACTGACAGAAACACAGATACAGAGATACGTACAGTAACAGCGAGAGAGACTGACAGAAGCTCACAGAGAGACACTGTCAGAAACACAGAGATAGACACGAACAGAAACATAGGGGTCCACTAACAGAAACAGAAAGACAGACACTGACAGAAACACAGAGACACTGACAGAAACACAGAGAGAGAGACACTGAAAGAAAGACTGAGAGAGACACTGACAGAAACACAGAGAGACACTGACAGAAACACAGAGACACTGAAAGAAAGACCGAGAGAGACACACTGACAGAAACACAGAGAGAGACACTGACAGAAACAGAGAGACACTGACAGAAACACAGAGAGAGAGACACTGAAAGAAACACAGAGACACTGACAGAAACACAGAGAGACACTGACAGAAACACAGAGACACTGAAAGAAAGACCGAGAGAGAGACACTGACAGAAACACAGAGAGAGACACTGACAGAAACACAGAGAGACACCGACAGAAACACAGAGAGACACTGACAGAAACGCAGAGACACTGACAGAAAGACCGAGAGCGACATTGACAGAAAGACAGAGAGAGAGAGAGATACTGACAGAAACACAAAGACACTGACAGAAAGACAGAGATAGAGACACTGAAAGAAAGACCGAGAGAGAGACACTGACAGAAACACAGAGAGTGACACTGACAGAAACGCAGAGAGACACTGACAGAAACACAGAGACACTGACAGAAAGACCGAGAGAGACATTGACAGAAAGACAGAGAGAGAGAGAGATACTGACAGAAAAACAGAGAGTGAGAGACTCTGACAGAAAAACACAGGTACACTGACAGAATCACAGAGACACTGACAGAAACAGAAAGAAAGACAATGACAGAAACACACAGAGAGACTGACAGGAACACACAAGAGAGACACTGACAGAAACACAGAGACACTGACAGAAACATACAGAGACACTGACAGAAACACACAGAGACACTGACAGGAACACACAAGAGAGAGATACTGATAGAAATGCAGGTACAGAGACATGGACAGTAACACAGTGAGAGACACTGACAGAAACACAGAGAGAGAGACACTGTCAGAAACAGAGAGAGACACTGATAGAAACACAGAGAGAGAGACACTGTCAGAAACAGAGAGAGACACTGATAGAAACACAGAGAGAGAGACAATGAGAGAAACATAGAGAGACACTGACAGAAACGCAGAGAGAGAGACACTGTCAGAAACAGAGAGAGACACTGACAGAAACACACAAACACTGACAGGAACACCGAGACACTGACAGGAACACCGAGACACTGACAGGAACACAGGTACAGAGACACTGACAGAAACACAGAGACACTGACAGAAACACAGAGTCACCGACAGAAACACAGAGACACTGACAGGAACACACAGAGACACTGACAGAAACACAGAGTCACCGACAGAAACACAGAGACACTGACAGGAACACCGAGACACTGACAGAAACGCACAGAGACACTGACAGAAACACAGAGTCACCGACAGAAACACAGAGACACTGACAGGAACACCGAGACACTGACAGAAACGCACAGAGACACTGACAGAAACACAGAGTCACCGACAGAAACACAGAGACACTGACAGGAACACCGAGACACTGACAGGAACACAGGTATAGAGACACTGACAGAATCAAAGAAATGAAAATTGCTTGTCACAAGTAGGCTTCAAATGAAGTTACTGTGAAAAGACCCTAGTCGCCACATTCCGGCGCCTGTTCGGGGAGGCTGTTACGGGAATCGAACCGTGCTGCTGACATGCCTTGGTCTGCTTTCAAAGCCAGCAATTTAGCCCTGTGCTAAACAGTGAGACACTGACAGAAACATAGGCACAGAGACACTAACAGTAACACACGTACAGAGACAGGTGATAGACCAGTAACGAGATAGACTTGCAGAAGCTCACAGAGAGACACTGACAGATAGACCGAGAGAGAGATACTGACAGAAAGAAAGAGAGATAGAGACACTGAAGGAAAGATAGAGTCATTGACAGAAACACAGAGGTACAGACAGGAACACAGAGACAATGATAGGAACATAGAGTGACAATGACAGAAACACAGGTCCAGAGACACTTACAGAAACACTGACAAAACACAAAAGAGAGAGACACTGACAGAAACACAGAAACAGAGACACGGACAGTAACACAGAGACACTGATAGGAACACCGAGACACTGACAGGAACATAGAGTGACACTGACAGAAACACAGGTACAGAAACACTGACAAAACACAATAGAGAGAGACACTGACAGAAACACAGATACAGAGATATGTACAGTAACAGCGAGAGAGACTGACAGAAGCTCACAGAGAGACACTGTCAGAAACACAGAGAGAGACACGAACAGAAACATAGGGGTCCACTAACAGAAACAGAAAGACAGACACTGACAGAAACACACGGAGAGACACTGACAAAAACACAGCGAGAGAGAGAAACACTGACATAAACACAGAGAATGACACTGACAGAAACGCAGAGAGACAGACACTGACAGAAACACAGAGAGACACACTGACAGAAACACAGTGAGAGAGAGAGAGACACTGACAGAAACATTGAGAGAGACTGACAGAAACACAGATATTGACAGAAATACCGAGAGACAGACGCTGACAGAAACACAGAGTCACTGACAGACACGGAGACACTGACAGAAAGACCGGGAGAGAGAGATACTGACAGAAACACCGAGAGAGAGAGACACTGACAGAAACACCGAGAGAGAGACACAGACAGAAAGTCAGAGAGAGAGGGATACTGAAAGAAACAGAGACATTGACAGAAAGACAGGCACACTGACAGGAACACCGAGACACTGATAGGAACTCCGAGTAACTGACAGGAAGACAAATTGACACTGACAGAAACACAGGTACAGAGACACTGACAGAAACACAAAAGAGAGAGACACTGAAAGGAACATAGAGAGAGAGACACTGACTGAAAAACAGAGAGAGAGAGATAGAGAGAGACTGACGGAAACACCGAGAGAGAGACACTGACAGGACGACCGACAGAGAGAGATACTGACAGAAACACCGAGAGAGAGAGAGAGAGATACTGACAGAAACACCGAGAGAGAGAGAGAGAGAGATACTGACAGAAACAGAGAGACATTGACAGAATGACAGACACACTGACAGGAACACCGAGACACTGATAGGAACTCCGAGTCACTGACAGGAACACAAATTGACACTGATAGAAACACAGAGAGATACTGACAGAAACAGAGAGAGAGAGAGAGAGAGAGACACTCACCGAAAAACAGAGGGAGACACTGACAGAAACACAGCGACGGAGAGAGACACGGACGGAAACACTGACAGAAACACAATAGAGAGAGACACTGACGGAAACACAGAGACACTGACAGATGAACCGACAGACACTGACAGAAAGACTGAGACACACTGACAGAAATACAGAGGCCCTGACAGAAACACAGGAACAGAAACAAGGACTGAAACACAGGTACAGAGACACTGACAGAAACAAAGAGAGAGACACTGACAGAAACACAGGTATAGAGACATAGACAGTAACACAACGATATAGACTGGCAGAAGTTCACACAGACTGGCAGAAGTTCACAGAGAGACACTAAGAGAAACATCCAGCAGAGGGCAGTAGAGCGGAGCTGCTGATTGGCTGTTGCGGGGGAAATTTGCATGCATCTGTGTGCTCACCCTAACTTGAAGGTGTACCTGAGCAAGAGACCCTAGCGGTTCAAATGAAGACAGGCATCCAGCAGAGGGCAGTAGAGTGGAGCTGCTGATTGGCTGTTGCAGGGAAATTTGCATACATCCGTGTGCTCACCCTAACTTGAAGGTGGTTTGTGGAGGAGCTGTTGTCCAGTGACACTTAAACCCAAAACACTTCTTCAGTGTTTCCCTCCCTAGCCCCTCCTCTAACCAAAAAAAACCAACCGCTGTAAAGATCAAGAGGAAGGCTCGAGGGCAGGTAGTAGTCGAAAGAAGTTGAACCGTGACATCACAGCCTGCAGTTAAGGGACTGGCTGGTGACTGGTAAGTAGTTTTTCTTGTATTTTCCCTCAGGTGTTATCGTGCGGGGCGCAGAGGTTGCTGAATGAGTGCTTGCTGAGAAGGGGAGTGAATAACATGTAAGCTCTTTCTTTCTTTTTCTTTTTTTATCTAGAGGGGATGGCAGGGATGGTAGTGCAATGGTCCTCCTGCAGAATGTTTGAGGTGAGGGACGCCGTCTGTGTCCCTGCTGATTTCATCTGTGGGAAGTGCACCCATCTCCAGCTCCTTAGGAACTGCGTTAGGGAACTGGAGCTGGATGAACTTCGGATCATTCGGGAGGCAGAGGTGGGCATAGGTAGAAGCTTCAGGGATGTATTTACTTCAAAGAATAAAGATAGATGGGTGATGGTGAGAGGGGTTGGTAGGAAGCAGTCAGTGCAGGGATCCTCTGTGGTCATTCCCCTTAGTAACCACTTTGAATACTGTTGGGGTGGTTGACTTACCAGGGGTAAGCCATGGGGTACAGGTCTCTGGCATAGAATCTGTCCCTGTTGCTCAGAAGGGAAGGGGGGGAGAGGAGTAGAGCATTAGTCATTGGAGACTCCATAGTTATGGGGATAGATAGGAGATTCTGTGGGAACAAGAGAGACTCGCGGTTGGTGTGTTGCCTCCCAGGTGCCAGGGTGCGCGATGTCTCGGATCGTGTTTTCGGGATCCTTAAGGGGGAGGGGGAGCAGCCCCAAGTCGTGGTCCACATAGGTACCAATGACACAGGTAGGAAAAAGGATAGGGATGTAAGGCAGGAATTCAGGGAGCTAGGGTGGAAACTTAGATCTAGGACAACAGAGTTATTGTCTCTGGGTTGTTACCTGTGCCACGTGATAGCGAGACGCGGAATAGGGAGAGAGAGGAGTTGAACACGTGGCTACAGGGATGGTGCAGGAGGGAGGGTTTCAGATTTCTGGATAATTGGGGCTCATTCTGGGGTCGGTGGGACCTCTACAAACAGAATGGTCTGCACCTGGACCAGAGGAGTACCAATATCCTGGGGGGGAAATTTGCTAATGCTCTTCAGGAGAGTTTAAACTAGTTCAGCAGGGGCTTGAGAACCTGAATTGTAGCTCCAGTATACAGGAGGTTGAGAGTAGTGAGGTCATGAGTAAGGTTTCAAAGTTGCAGGAGTATACTGGCAGGCAGGAAGGTGGTTTAAAGTGAGTGTGTCTTCTTCAATGCCAGGAGCATCCGGAATAAGGTGGGTGAACTTGCGGCATGGGTTAGTACCTGGGACTTCGATGTTGTGGCCATTTCGGAGACATGGATAGAGCAGGGGCAGGAATGGTTGTTGCAGGTGCCGGGGTTTAGATATTTCAGTAAGCGCAGGGAAGGTGGTAAAAGAGGGGGAGGGGTGGCATTGTTAGTCAAGGACAGTATTACGGTGGTAGAAAGGATGTTTGATGAGGACTCGTCTACTGAGGTAGTATAGGATGAGGTTAGAAACAGGAAAGGAGAGGTCACCCTGTTAGGGGTTTTCTATAGGCCTCTGAAAAGTTCCAGGGATGTAGAGGAAAGGATTGCAAAGATGATTCTGGATAGGAGCGAAAGCAACAGTGTAGTTGTTATGGGGAACTTTAACTTTCCAAATATTGCCTGGAAACGCTATAGTTCGAGTACTTTAGATGGGTCTGTTTTTGTCCAATGTGTGCAGGAGGGTTTCCTGACACAGTATATAGATAGGCCAATGAGAGGCGAGGCCATATTGGATTTGGTACTGGGTAATGAACCAGGACAGATGTTAGATTTGGAGGTAAGTGAGCACTTTGGTGATAGTGACCACAATTCGATTACGTTTACTTTAGTGATGGAAAGGGATAGGTATATACTGCAGGGCAAGAGTTATATCTGGGGGAAAGGCAATTATGATGCGATGAGGCAAGACTTAGGATGCATCGGATGGAGAGGAAAACTGCAGGGGATGGGCACAATGGAAATGTGGAGCTTGTTCAAGGAACAGCTACTGCGTGTCCTTGATAAGTATGTACCTGTCAGGCAGGGAGGAAGTGGTCGAGCAAGGGAACCGTGGTTTACTAAAGCAGTCGAAACGCTTGTCAAGAGGAAGAAGGAGGCTTATGTAAAGATGAGACGTGAAGGTTCAGTTAGGGCGCTCGAGAGTTATAAGTTAGCTAGGAAGGACCTAAAGAGAGAGCTAAGAAGAGCCAGGATGGGACATGAGAAGTCTTTGGCAGGTAGGATCAAGGATAACCCTAAAGCTTTCTATAGATATGTCAGGAATAAACGAATGACGAGGGTAAGAGGAGGGCCAGTCAAGGACAGTAGTGGGAAGTTGTGCTTGGAGTCCAAGGAGATCGGAGAGGTGCTAAATGAATATTTTTCGTCAGTATTCACACAGGAAAAAGACAATGTTGTCGAGGAGAATACTGAGATTCAGGCTACTAGACTAGAAGGGCTTGAGGTTCATAAGGAGGAGGTGTTAGCAATTCTGGAAAGTGTGAAAATAGATAAGTCCCTTGGACCGGATGGGATTTATCCTCGGATTTTCTGGGAAGCTAGGGAGGAGATTGCTGAGCCTTTGGCTTTGATCTTTAAGTCATCTTTGTCTACAAGAATAGTGCCAGAAGACTGGAGGATAGCAAATGTTGTCCCATTGTTCACGAAGGGGAGTAGAGACAACCCCGGTAACTATAGACCAGTGAGCCTTACTTCTGTTGTGCGCAAAATCTTGGAAAGGTTTATAAGAGATAGAATGTAGAATCATCTGGAAAGGAATAATTTGATTAGAGATAGTCAGCACGGTTTTGTGAAGGGTAGGTCGTGCCTCACAAACCTTATCGAGTTCTTTGAGAAGGTGACCAAACAGGTGGATGAGGGTAAAGCAGTTGATGTGGTGTATATGGATTTCAGTAAAGCGTTTGATAAGGTTCCCCACGGTAGGCTACTACAGAAAATACGGAGGCATGGGATTCAGGGTGATTTAGCAGTTTGGATCAGAAATTGGCTAGCTGGAGGAAGACAAAGGGTGGTGGTTGATGGGAAATGTTCAGACTGGAGTCCAGTTACTAGTGGTGTACCACAAGGATCTGTTTTGGGGCCACTGCTGTTTGTCATTTTTATAAATGACCTGGAGGATGGGTGAGTAAATTTGCAGATGACACTAAAGTCTGTGGAGTTGTGGACAGTGCGGAAGGATGTTACAAGTTACAGAGGTACATAGATAAGCTGCAGCGCTGGGCTGAGAGGTGAGGTGGCAAATGGAGTTTAATGCAGAAAAGTGTGAGGTGATTCATTTTGGAAGGAATAACAGGAAGACAGAGTACTGGGCAAATGGTAAGATTCTTGGCAGTGTGGATGAGCAGAGAGATCTCGGTGTCCATGTACATAGATCTCTGAAAGTTGCCACCCAGGTTGAGAGGGTTGTTAAGAAGGCGTACGGTGTGTTAGCTTTTGTTGGTAGAGGGATTGAGTTTCGGAGCCATGAAGTCGTGTTGCAGCTGTACAAAACTCTGGTGCGGCCGCATTTGGAGTATTGCGTGCAATTCTGGTTGCCGCATTACAGGAAGGATGTGGAAGCATTGGAAAGGGTGCAGAGGAGATTTACCAGAATGTTGCCTGGTTTGGAGGGAAGAGCTTATGAGGAAAGGCTGAGGGACTTGATGCTGTTTTCGTTAGAAAGAAGGAGGTTAAGAGGTGACTTAATTGAGGCATACAAGATGATCAGAGGATTAGATAGGGTGGACAGTGAGAGCCTTTTTCCTCGGATGGTGATGTCTAGCACGAGGGGACATAGTTTTAAATTGAGGGGAGATAGATATAGGACAGATGTCAGAGGTAGGTTCTTTACACAGAGGGTAGTAAGGGCGTAGAATGCCCTGCCTGCAACAGTAGTGGACGCGCCAACACTAAGGGCATTCAAATGGTCATTGGATAGACATATGGACAATCAGGGAATAGTGTAGATGGGCTTTAGAGTGGTTTCACAGGTCGGCGCAACATCGAGGGCCAAAGGGCCTGTACTGCGCTGTAATGTTCTATGTTCTACAGGCACTGCAGAATCACCGAGAGAGAGGCACTGACAGAAACACTGAGAGAGACACTGACAGAAACACTGAGTGAGACACTGACAGAAACAGAGAGAGACACTGACAGAAATGCAGAGAGAGAAACTGTCAGAAAAACAGACATTGAGAGAAGCACCGAGAGAGAGAGAGACACTGGCAGAAACACAGAGAGAGACACTGACAGAAAGACCGAGAGAGGGACACTGAGAGTGAGAGACACTGACAGAAACAGAGAGAGAGACAATGAGAGAAACATAGAGAGACACTGACAGAAACGCAGAGAGAGACACTGGCAGAAACAGAGAGTGAGAGACACTGAGAGAAACACCAAAGAGAGACACTGACAGAAAAACAGAGAGAGAGACTCTGACAGAAACACAGAGACACTGACAGGAACACAGACTGACACTGACAGAAACACAGGTATAGGACATTGACAGATCCACTGAGACACATTGACAGAAACACAGAGAGAGACACTGACAGAAACATGCAGAGACTCTGACAGAAAAACACAGAGACACTGACAGGACAGTGGGCAGCACGGTAGCACAGCGGTTAGCGCAATTGCTTCACAGCTCCAGGGTCCCAGGTTCGATTCCCGGCTGGGTCACTGTCTGTGCGGAGTCTGCACGTTCTCCCCGTGTGTGCGTGGGTTTCCTCCGGGTGCTCCGGTTTCCTCCCACAGTCCAAAGATGTGCAGGTTAGGTGGATTGGCCATGTTAAATTGCCCTTAGTGTCCAAAATTGCCCTTAGTGTTGGTTGAGTGGGGTTACTGGGTTATGGGGATAGGGTGGTGTGGGCTTGGGTAGGGTGCTCTTTCCAAGAGCCGGTGCAGACTCGATGGGCCGAATGGCCTCCTTCTGCACTGTAAATTCTATGAATTTCTATGAATTTCTAGGACCACAGGTAGAGACACTGACAGAAACAAAAAAGAGAGAGACGCTGACAGAAACACAGCTACAGAAACACGGACAGTAATACAGCGAGAGAGACTAACAGAAGCTCATAGAGAGCAATTGACAGAAACACAGAAAGAGACACAGTGACAGAAGTTCGCAGAGAGACACTGATGGAAACGCAGAGAGAGACACTGTCAGAATCACAGAGAGACACTGACAGAAACACACACAGACACTGAAAGAGACACGGAGACACTGACAGAAAGAGTGAGAGAGAGACATTGACAGGAAGACAAAGAGAGAGAGAGAGAGAGCGACTGACAGAAACACAAAGACACTGACAGAAAGACAGACACACTAACAGGAACACCAAGACACTGATAGGAACACCGAGTCACTGACAGAAACACAAGGTGACATTGACAGAAACACAGCGAAAGAGAGAGACACTGACAGAAACAGAGAGAGAGAGACACTGACAGAAACACAGAGAGACACTGACAGAAACAGAGAGAGAGAGACACTGACAGAAGCACAGCGAGAGAGAGAGAGACACTGACGGAAACATTGACAGAAACATAAAACAGTGAGACACTGACAAAAACACAGCGAGAGAGAGAGAGACTGACAGAAACACCGAGATAGAGAGACACTGACAGAAACTGAGAGAGAGACACTGACTGAAAGACTGAGACACACTGACAGGAGCACAGAGACCCTAACAGAAACATAGAAACAGAAACACTGACAGAAACAGAGGTACAGACACTGACTGAAACAAAGAAGTGAGAGACACTGACAGAAACACAGGTACAGAGACATAGACAGTAACACAGCGAGATAGACAGGCAGAAGTTCACAGAGAGACACTAAGAGAAACACAGGCACTGACAGAATCACCGAACGAGAGGCACTGACAGAAGAACAGAGAGAGCGACACTGACAGAAACACTGAGACACTGAAGGAAAGACCGAGAGAGAGACACTGACAGAAACACACAGAGAGACACTGACGGAAACAGAGAGAGACACCGACAGAAACATAGAGAGACACTGACAGAAAAACACAGAGACACTGACAGAAAAACACAGAGACACTGCTAGAAACACACAGAGACACTGACAGAAACGCACAGAGACACTGACAGAAAAACACAGAGACACTGACAGAAACGCACAGAGACACTGACAGAAACGCACAGAGACACTGACAGAAACGCACAGAGACACTGACAGAAAGACCGAGAGAGGGACACTGACTGAAACACTGAGTGAGACACTGTCAGAAACACACAGAGACACTGACAGAGACACGGAGACACTGACAGAAAGACCGAGAGAGAGACATTGACAGAAAGAAAGACAGAGAGAGAGAGAGAGAGAGACACTGACTGAAACACAAAGACACTGACAGAAAGACAGACACACTGACAGGAACACCAAGACACTGATAGGAACACCGAGTCACTGACAGGAACACAAGGTGACATTGACAGAAACACAAAAGAGAGAGACACCAACAGAAACAAAGAGAGGGACACTGACAGAAACACAGCAAAAGAGAGAGACACTGACAGAAACATAGCGAGAGAGAGAGAGAGACTGACAGAAACAGAGAGAGAGACACTGACAGAAACACAGCGAGAGAGAGAGACACTGGCGGACACACTGTAGAAACACAAAGAGAGACACTGACAGATGAACCGAGAGACACTGACAGAAAGACTGAGGCACACTGACAGAAACACAGAGAGAGACCCTGACAGAAACACAGGAACAGACACTGACAGAAACATAGGTACAGAGACATGGACAGTAACACAGCGAGATAGACTGACAGAGACACAGAGAGCCATTGACAAAAACACAGAGACACTAACATAATCACCGAGAGACACTGACAGAAATACAGACTCTGACAGACTCACAGAGAAACACTGACCGAGAGAGAGACACTGAAAGAAACAGACAGAGAGACACTGACAGAAAAACACAGAGAGAGACACTGACAGAAACACCGAGAGAGACACTGACAGAAACACACAGAGAGACACTGACAGAAACACCGAGAGAGACACACTGGCAGAAGCTCACAGAAAGACACTGGCAGAAGCTCAGATACTGACAGAAACACTGACAGAAAAATAGAGATAGAGACACTGACAGAAACACCGAGAGAGACACACTGGCAGAAGCTCACAGAAAGACACTGGCAGAAGCTCAGATACTGACAGAAACACTGAGAGAGAGACACTGACAGAAAAATAGAGATAGAGACACTGACAGAAACACCGAGAGAGAGACACTGACAGAAAAACAGAGACCCTGACAGAAAGAACGAGAGAGACACTGACCAAAAGGCAGAGAGAGTCACTGTCTGAATCACAGACATTGACAGAAACACCGAAGAGAGACACTGACAGAAAAACATAGAAAGAGACACTGACAGAAACACAGACACACTGACACATACATCGTGACACTGACAGGAACACCGAGACATTGGCAGGAACACAGAGAAACTGACAGGAACACAGAGACCCTGGCAGAAAGGCTGAGATACATTGACAGAAAAACAGGGAGAGACACTGACAGGAACACTGAGTGACATTGACAGAAACACAGGTATAGGGACATTGGCAGATCCATTGAGACACACTGACAGAAACACAGAGTGAGACACTGACAGGAACACACAGAGACACTGACAGAAAAACACAGAGACACTGACAAGAACACCGAGACATTGACAGGAACACAGGTTGAGGCACTGACAGAAACAAAAATTAGAGAGGCACTAAAGAAACACAGGCACAGAAAGCGAGAGAGACTGACAGGAACACAGAGACACTGACAGGAACACAGAGTCCCTGACAGAAACACAGATAGAGACACTGCCAGAAACAAAAAAGAGAGAGACACTGACAGAAGCACAGGTACAGGAACACGGACAGTAACACAGCGAGAGAGACTGGCAGAAGCTCACAGAGAGCCATTGACAGAAACACAGAAAGAGAGACAGTGACAGATGTTCACAGAGAGATGGAAACGCAGAGAGAGACACTGTCAGAATCACAGAGAGACACTGTCAGAATCACAGAGAGACACTGACAGAAACACAGAGAGACACTGACAGAAACAGAAAGAGAGATAGTGACAGAAACACACAGAGTGACTCTGACAGAAACACAGAGATACACTGACAGAAACCCAGGGAGAGACACTGACAGAAACCAAGAGACACGGACAGAAACACACAGAGAGACACTGACAGAAACACACAGAGAGACAGTGACAGAAAGGAACAGAGAGACACTGACAGAAACACAGAGACACTGACAGAAACCCAGGGAGAGACACTGACAGAAACCCAGGGAGAGACACTGACAGAAACACAGAGGTACACTGACAGAAATGCAGAGGGAGAGACACTGACAGAAACGAAAGAGAGAGACGCTGACAGAAACACAGCGAGAGAAAGAGACACTGACATAAACACAGACAGAGACACTGACAGAAACACGGCAAGAGAGAGACATTGACGGAAACACTACAGAAACACAAAGAGAGACTGACAGAACCACAGGTACAGAGAAACTGACAGGTCAACCGAGAGGCACTGACAAAAGACTGAGGCACACTGACAGGAACACCGGGACACTGACAGAAACACACAGAGACACTCATATAAAAACAAAGAGGCACTGACAGGAACACACAAGAGAGAGACACTGGCAGAAACACTGAGAGAGACACTGTCAGAAACAGAAAGAGCGGCACTGACAGAAATAGAGAGAGACAGACAGAAAAAAACGAGAGACACTGACAGAAATACAGAGAGAGACACTGACAGAAACACAGCAAGAGAGAGAGAGACACTGACAGAAACACAGGTACAGAGACACTGACAGATCAACTGAAAGACACTGACAGAAACACAGAGAGAGAGACATTGACATGAACACAGAGAGCCACTGACAGAAACACAGAGACAATGACAGAAGTACAAGAGACACACTGACATAAACACAGACAGACCCACTGACCGAAAAACAGAGAGAAAGACACTGATAGAAACACATAGAGTCACTGAAACACACAGAGAGAGACACTGACAGAAACACACAGAGGCACTGACAGAAAAACAGAGAGAGACACTGATAGAAACACATAGAGACAGAAACACAGGTATAGGGACATTGGCAGATCCATTGAGACACACTGACAGAAACACAGAGTGAGACACTGACAGGAACACACAGAGACACTGACAGAAAAACACAGAGACACTGACAAGAACACCGAGACATTGACAGAAACAAAAATTAGAGAGGCACTAAAGAAACACAGGCACAGAAAGCTTGAGAGACTGACAGGAACACAGAGACACTGACAGGAACACAGAGTCCCTGACAGAAACACAGATAGAGACACTGCCAGAAACAAAAAAGAGAGAGACACTGACAGAAGCACAGGTACAGGAACACGGACAGTAACACAGCGAGAGAGACTGGCAGAAGCTCACAGAGAGCCATTGACAGAAACACAGAAAGAGAGACAGTGACAGATGTTCACAGAGAGATGGAAACGCAGAGAGAGACACTGTTAGAATCACAGAGAGACACTGTCAGAATCACAGAGAGACACTGACAGAAACACAGAGAGACACTGACAGAAACAGAAAGAGAGATAGTGACAGAAACACACAGAGTGACTCTGACAGAAACACAGAGATACACTGACAGAAACCCAGGGAGAGACACTGACAGAAACCAAGAGACACGGACAGAAACACACAGAGAGACACTGACAGAAACACACAGAGAGACAGTGACAGAAAGGAACAGAGAGACACTGACAGAAACACAGAGACACTGACAGAAACCCAGGGAGAGACACTGACAGAAACCCAGGGAGAGACACTGACAGAAACACAGAGGTACACTGACAGAAATGCAGAGGGAGAGACACTGACAGAAACGAAAGAGAGAGACGCTGACAGAAACACAGCGAGAGAAAGAGACACTGACATAAACACAGACAGAGACACTGACAGAAACACGGCAAGAGAGAGACATTGACGGAAACACTACAGAAACACAAAGAGAGACTGACAGAACCACAGGTACAGAGAAACTGACAGGTCAACCGAGAGGCACTGACAAAAGACTGAGGCACACTGACAGGAACACCGGGACACTGACAGAAACACACAGAGACACTCATATAAAAACAAAGAGGCACTGACAGGAACACACAAGAGAGAGACACTGGCAGAAACACTGAGAGAGACACTGTCAGAAACAGAAAGAGCGGCACTGACAGAAATAGAGAGAGACAGACAGAAAAAAACGAGAGACACTGACAGAAATACAGAGAGAGACACTGACAGAAACACAGCAAGAGAGAGAGAGACACTGACAGAAACACAGGTACAGAGACACTGACAGATCAACTGAGAGACACTGATAGAAAGACTGAGACACACTGACAGGAACACCGAGACACTGACAGAAACACACAGAGACACTGACAGAAAAACGCAGAGACACAAGAGAGAGACACTGACAGAAACACAGGTACAGAGACACTGACAGAAACACAGGTACAGAGACACTGACAGAAACACAGCAAGATAGACTGACAGTAATACAGAGAGAAACATTGGCAGAAGCAGAGAGAGAGAGACACTGGCAGAAACAGAGAGAGAGAGACACTGACAGACACACAGAGAGACACTGACAGACACACAGAGAGACTCTGACAGAAACGCACAGAGAGACATTGACAGAAACATACAGAGAGAGAGAGACATTGACAGAAACACAGGTACAGACACACTGACAGAAACACACAAGAGAGATACACTGACAGAAACACAAGTACAGAAGGTACAGAGACATGGACAGTAACACAGCGAGATCGACTGACAGAAACACCGAGAGAGAGACACTGACAGAAACACAGATATACTGACAGAAACACAAAGACACTGACAGAATCACAAAGATACTGACAGGGATACCGAGACAATGAGAGGAATACCGAGATACTGACAGGAGCACAGAGTAACACTGACAGAAACACAGATACAGAGATACTGACAAGGAACACTGACAGAAACACAGGTATAGAGACACTGACAGATCCACTGAGACACACTGACAGAAACAGAGAGTCACTGACAGAAACAGAGGTACAGAACCACCACACTGACAGAAACAGAGAAGAGAGAGACACTGACAGAAACACAGGTACAGAGACACGGATAGTAACACAGCAAGAGAGACTGACAGAAGCTCACAGAGAGTCATTGACAGAAACAGAGAGATACAGTGACAGAAGTTTACAGAGAGACACACTGCCGGAAACGAGAGAGACACTAACAGAAATACACAGAGAGACACTGAAAGAAACGCAGAGATACTGACAGAAACACAGCGAGAGAGAGAGAATCTGACAGAAACACAGAGAGACACTGACAGAAATACACTGAGATACTGACAGGAACACAGAGACCCTGACAGGAACACAGGTACAGAGACACTGCCAAAAACAAAAAAGTGACAGACACTGACAGAGACACATTGATAGAGCCACGGACACTACACAACGAGATAGACTGACAGAAGCTCACAGAGTGACACTGACAGAAACACAGACACTGACAGAAACATTGAGAGAGAGACACTGACAGAAACACCGAGAGACATTGACAGATGGACCGAGAGAGAGACACTGACAGAAACACAGAGAGACACTGACAGAAACACAGAGACACTGACAGGAACACAGAGACACTGATAGGAACACCGAGACACTAACAGGAACACAGAGACACTGACAGGAACACAGGTACCGAGACACTAACAGGAACACAGAGACACTGATAGGAACACCGAGACACTAACAGGAACATAGAGTGATGCTGACAGAAACACAGGTACAGAGACACTGACAGAAACACCGACAAAACACAAACGAGATAACACTGACAGAAACACAGGTACAGAGACACGGACAGTAACACAGCCAGAGAGACTGACAGAAGCTCACAGAGAGCCAGTGACAGAAACAGAAAGAGAGACACTAACAGAAACACAGAGAGATACACTAACAGAAACACAGGGATGCACTAACAGAAACAGAAAGAGAGACACTGACAGAAACACCTATGGGAGGGAATTTTGGTTTGGCTCTTCGGGAGGGGGGGTTTAAACTAATTTGTCAGGGAGATGGAAAAACCAGCTGTAGTCCAGAAGCCAGTGTTAAAAGTAGTGAGGTACTGAGGAGGGTATCAAGGTCACAGGAGTGTACCGGCAGACAGGAAGGTGGGTTGATGTGTGTCTACTTCAATGCAAGGAGCATTCGGAATAAGGTAGGTGAACTTGGAGCGTGGATTGGTACCTGAGACTACGTTGTTGTGGCCATTACAGAGACATGGTTAAACAGGGACAGGAATGGTTGTTGGAAGTTCCGGGAATCAGATGTTTCAGTAAGAGTAGGGAAGGTGGTAAAAGAGGTGGAGGAGTAGCATTGTTAATCAAGGATAGTTCAACGGCTGCAGAAAGGCAGTTCGAGGGGGATCTACCTACTGAGGTAATATGGGCTGAAGTTAGAAATAGGAAAGGAGCGGTCACATTGTTAGGAATTTTCAAAGGCCCCCAAATAGTAATAGAGATGTGGAGGAAGAAATTGCAAAACAGATTATGGGTAGGTGTGGAGGTCTCAGGGTAGTTGTCATGGGTGACTTTAACTTTCCAAATATAGATCGGAACCTCTATAGGTCGAACAGTTCGGATGGGGCAGTTTTTGTACAGTGTGTGCAGGAGGGTTTCCTGACACAATATGTGAATAAGCCGACAAGAGTTGGGGACACATTGGATTTGGTACTGGGTAATTAACCAGACCAAGTGTTAGATTTGTTTGTGGGAGAGCACTTTGGAGATAGTGACCACAATTCTGTGTCTTTCACTATGGCAATGGAGAGGGATAGGGCCATACGGCAGGGCAAGGTTTATAATTGGGAGAGGGGTAATTATGATGTGATTAGGCAAGAATTAGGGACCATAAGATGGGAACAGAAACTGTCAGGGAAAGGCACAATGAAAAGTGGAGGTTGTTCAAGGAACAAATACTGCATGTATTGGGCAGCACGGTAGCATTGTGGTTAGCAATTCACAGCCCCAGGGTCCCAGGTTCGATTCTGGCTTGGGTCACTGTCTGTGCGGAGTCTGCACATCCTCCCCGTGTGTGCGTGGGTTTCCTCCGGGTGCTCCGGTTTCCTCCCACAGTCCAAAGATGTGCAGGTTAGGAGGATTGGCCATGATAAATTGCCCTTAGTGTCCAAAATTGCCCTTAGTGTTGGGTGAGGTTACTGGGTTATGAGGATAGGGTGGAGGTGTTGACCTTAGGTAGGGTGCTCTTTCCAAGAGCCGGTGCAGACTCGATGGGCCAAATGGCCTCCTTCTGCACTGTAAATTCTATGATAATCTATGTCCTTGATAGGTATGTCCCTGTCAAGCAGGGAGGAAATTGCCGTGTGAGGGAACCATGGTTCACAAAAGAGGTTGAATGTCTTGTCAAGAGGAAAAAGGAAGCGTATGTAAGGAAGAGAAAACAAGGTTCAGATGGGTCGCTTGAGGGTTACAAGGTAGCTATGAATGAGCTAAAAAAAAAAGGGCTTATGAGAGCTAGGAGGGGGCATGAGAAGTCCTTGTCGGGTCGGATCAAGGAAAACCCCAAGGCTTTTTACTCTTATGTGAGAAATAAAAGAATGACCAGGGTGAGGTTAGGGCTGGTCAAGGACAGTAGTGGGAACTTGTGCATGGACTCAGAAGAGATAGGAGAGGCGTTGAATGAATACTTTTCTCCAGTGTTCACAAAGGAGAGGGGCCATGTTTTTGAGGATGAGAGTGTGATTCAGGTGGGTAGGCTGGAGGAGGTAGATGTTCTGAGGAAGGATGTATTAATAATTTTGAAAAAACGTAGGGTCGACAAGTTCCCTGGGCCAGATGGGATATATCCTAGGATTCTTTGGGAGGCAAGGGATGAGATTGCAGAGTCTTTCGCTTTGATCTTTGGGTCCTCACTGTCCACAGGGATAGTGCCAGAGGACTGGAGAGTGGCGAATGTTGTTCCTCTGTTCAAGAAAGGGAATAGGAATGACCCTGGTAATTATAGGCCGGTTAGTCTTACTTCGGTGGTCGGTAAGTTAATGGTAAAGGTCCTGAAGGATAGGATTTATGCCCATTTGGAAAAATGCAGCTTAATCCGGGATAGTCAACACGGATTCGTGAAGGGTAAGTGTTGCCTCACAAATTTGATTTAATTCTTTGAGGAGGTAACTAAGTGTGTAGATGAAGGTAGAGCAGTTGATGTCGTATACATGGATTTTAGTAAGGTGTTTGATAAGGTTACCCATGGTCGGCTCATGAAGAAAGTAAGGTGATGTGGGGCAGAGAGAAATTTGGCCAATTGGACAAGTAACTGGCTATCACATAGAAGACAGAGGGTGGTGGTGGATGGAACATTTTCAGACCGGAGACCAGTTACCAGAGTGTACCACAGGGATCAGTGCTGGGTTCTCTGCTATTTGTGATTTTTATCAATGACTTGGAGCAGGGGGCTGAAGGGTGGGTCAGTATATTTGCTGATGACACCAAGATTGGTGGAGTAGTGGATGAGGTGGAGGGTTGTTGTGGGCTGCAAAAAGACATTGATAGGATGCAGAGCTGGGCCGAAAAATGGCAGATGGAGTTTAACCCTGATAAGTGCGAAGTGATTCATTGTGGGAGGAAAAATTTGAATGCGGATAACATGGTCAATGGCAGGGTTCTGAGGAATGTGGAGGAACAGAGAGATCTTGGGGTTCATGTCCACAGATCTCGGAAGGTTGCCACTCAAGTGGATAGAGCCGTGAAGAAGGCCTATAGTGTGTTAGCGTTTATTAACAGGGGGCTTGAGTTTAAGAGCCGTGGGGCTATGCTGCAACTGTACATGACCCTGGTGAGACCACATTTGGAGTATTGTGTGCAGTTCTGGTTACCTCACTATAGGAAGGATGTGGAAGCATTGGAAAGGGTGCAAAGGAGATTTACCAGGATGCTGCCTGGTTTGGAGGATAGGTCTTATGAGGAAAGGTTGAGGGAGCTAGGGCTTTTCTCTTTGGAGCGGAGGAGGATGAGAGGCGACTTAATAGAAGTGTATAAGATGTTGAGGTGGACAGATAGAGTGGACATTCAGAGACTATTTCCTCGGGTGGATGGAGCTGTTACAAGGGGGCCTAACTATAAGATTCAGGGTGGGAGATATAGGAGGGATGTCTGAGGTAGATTCTTTACTCAGAGAGTGGTTCGGGTGTGGAATGGACTGCCTGCTGTGATAGTGGAGTCGGACACTTTAGGAACTTTCAAGCGGTTATTGGATAGGCACATGGAACACACCAGAATGACAGGGAGTGGGATAGCTTGATCTTGATTTCGGACAAGGCTCGACACAACATCGAGGGCCGAAGGGCCTGTTCTGTGCTGTACTGTTCTATGTAAACACACAGAGAGACACTGACAGAAAACACAAAGAGACGCTGACAGAAACGCAGAGAGACAGACACTGACAGGAACACACAGAGAGACACTGACAGAAAGACAGAGAGAGACACTGACAAAAACACAGCAAGAGAGCAAGAGACTGACAGAAACACTGCAGAAACACAAAGAGAGACACTGACAGAAACACAGGTAGAGAGACACTGACAGATCAACCGAGAAACACTGACAGAAAGACTGAGGCACACTGACAGGAACACCGGGACACTGACAGAACACACAGAGACACTGACAGAAACACACAGAGACACAGACAGGAACACACAAGAGAGAGACACTGACAGAAAAACAGAGAGACACTGACAGAAACAAAGAGGGACACTGACAGAAACACAGAGAGACACTGACAGAAAGACAGAGACACTGAGAGAAACACAGAGACAATGACAGGAACACAGAGACACTGAGTGGAACACAGAGACACTGACAGGAACACAGAGACACTGACAGGAACACAGAGACACTGAGTGGAACACAGAGACACTGACAGGAACACAGAGACACTGATAGGAACACCGAGACACTGACAGGAACACCGAGACACTGATAGGACCACCGAGACACGGACAGGAACAAAGGGACAGAGCCACGGACAGTAACACAGCGAAAGAGACTGACAGAAGCTCACAGTGAGCCATTGACAGAAACAGAGAGCGAAAGACAATGACAGAAGTGCACAGAGAGACACTGACAGAAACACAGAGACACTGATAGAAACACAAAGACACCGACAGGAACACCGAGACACTGACAGGAGCAGAGTGACACTGACAGAACCACAGGTACAGAGCCACTGACAAGAAACACTGACAGAAACACAGCTATAGAGACACTGACAGATCCACTGAGACACACTGACAGGAACATAGAGACCCTGACAGGAACATAGAGACCCTGACAGAAACACAGGTACAGAGACACGGAAACTAACACAACGAGATAAAGTGACAGAAGCTCACAGAGTGTCACTGACAGAAACACAGACACTGACAGAAACATCGAGAGAGAGACACTGACTGAAACACAGAGAGAGAGATACTGACAGAAGCACGGAGACACTGACAGAAAGAACGAGAGAGAAAGACACTGACAGAAACAGAGAGAGACACTGACTGAAACACAGAGAGAGACACTGTCTCAAACACAGACATTGACAGAAACACCAAAGAGACTGACAGGAACATGGGGCAAAATTCTCCGGAAACGGCGCGATGTCTGCCGACTGGCACCCAAAACGGCGCAAATCAGACGGGCATCGCGCCGCCCCAAAGGTGCGGAATGCTCCGCCTCTTTGGGGGCCGGGCCCCAACCTGAAGGGGCTAGGTCGGCGGCGGACGAATTTCAGCCCCGCCAGCTGGCGGAAAAGGCCTTTGCTGCCCCGCTAGCTGGCGCGGAAATGACATCTCCGGGCGGCGCATGCGCGGGAGCGTTAGCGGCCGCTGACAGCTTCCCACGAATGCGCAGTGGAGGGAGTCTCTTCTGCCTCCTCCATGGTGGAGACCGTGGCGGAGGCAGAAGGGAAAGAGCGCCCCCACGGCACAGGCCTGCCCGCAGATCGGTGGGCCCCGATCGCGGGCCAGGCCACCGTGGGGGCACCCCCCGGGGCCAGATCACCCCGTGCCCCCCCAGGACCCCGGAGCCCGCCCGCGCCGCCTTGTCCCGCCGGTAAGGTAGGTGGTTTAATTTACGCCGGCGGGCCGGAGAATCATGCGGGGGGGCCCGGCAACCGGCGCGGCGCGATTCCGCCGCCGCCGAATCTCTGGTGCCGGAGACTTCGGCAACCGGCGGGGGCGGGATTCACGACAGCCCCCGGCGATTCTCCGACCCGGCGGGGGGTCGGAGAATCTCGCCCCTGGAGACACTGAAAGGAACATAGAGTGACACTGACAGAAACATAGAGTGACACTGACAGAAACACAGGTACTACACCGACAGAAACACAGCTATAGAGACACTGACAGATCCACTGAGACACACTGACAGGAACATAGAGACACTGACAGGAACATAGAGACCCTGACAGAAACACAGGTACAGAGACACGGAAACTAACACAACGTGATAGACTGACAGAAGCTCACAGAGTGTCACTGACAGATACACAGACACTGACAGAAACATCGAGAGAGAGACACTGACTGAAAAACAGCGATAGACACTGACTGAAACACAGAGAGAGACACTGTCTGAAACACAGACATTGACAGAAACACCGAAGAGAGACACTGACAGAAAAACAGAGAGGGAGACACTGACAACAATACAGAGACACTGACAGAAACACAAAGACACTATCAGGAAGAACGAGAGGTAGAGACACTGGCAGAAACACTGAGAGAGGCACTGACAAAAAGACAGAGTCACTGACAGAAACACAAAGACACAGACAGGAACATGGAGACACTGAAAGGAAAACCGAGACACTGACAGGAACATAGAGTGACACTGACAGAAACACAGGTATAGAGACATTGACAGATCCACTGAGACACACTGACAGAAACTCAGTGAGAGACACTGACAGAAACAAGCGGAGACACTAACAGGAACACCGAGACACTGACAGGAACACAGAGACCCTGACAGAAACACAGGTACAGAGACACGGAAACTAACACAACGGGATAGATTGACAGATTCTCACAGAGTGACACTGACAGAAACACAGACACTGACAGAAACATCGAGAGAGAGACACTGTCTGAAATACAGCGAGAGAGAGAGACACTGATAGAAACACTGCAGAAACACAAAGCGAGACACTGACTGAATCACCGGTACAGAGACACTGACAGATGAACTGGGAGACACTAACAGAAAGACTGAGACACACTGACAGAAACACAGGGAGAGACACACACAGAGACACTGACAGGAATACAGAGACACTGACAGAAACACAGGTAAAGAGACAGTGACAGAAACATCGCGAGACAGTGACAGAAACACAGAGTCACTAACAGAAACACAAACAGAGACACTAACAGGAACACCGAGACACTGACAGGAACACAGAGACCCTGACAGAAACACGGGTACGAGACACGGAAACTAACACAACGGGATAGATTGACAGATTCTCACAGAGTGACACTGACAGAAACACAGACACTGACAGAAACATCGAGAGAGAGACACTGACAGAAATACAGCGAGAGAGAGAGACACTGATAGAAACACTGCAGAAACACAAAGCGAGACACTGACAGAAACACAGGTAAAGAGACAGTGACAGAAATATCGCGAGACACTGACAGAAACACGGAGATACTAACAGAAACACAAACAGAGACACTGACAGGGACAGAGATACACTGACAGAAACACAGAGACACACTGGCAGAAGCTGACAGAGAGACACTGACAGAAACACAGACACTGACAGAAACACTGAGAGACACTGACAGAAAAACAGCGATAGAGACACTGACAGAAACACAGAGACACTGACAGAAAGAACGAGAGAGGGAGAGACACTGACAGAAACCTAGAGAGACACTGACTGATACACAGACATTGACAGAAAAACCGAAGAAAGATACTGACAGAAAAACACAGAGAGAGACACTGACAAAAATACAGAGACACTGACAGAAAAACACAGAGAGAGACACTGACAAAAATACCGAGACACTGACAGAAAAACACAGAGAGAGACACTGACAAAAATACAGAGACACTGACAGAAACACAAAGACACTGTCAGAAAGAACGAGAGGGAGAGACACTGGCAGAAACACTGAGAGAGACACTGACAGAAACAGAGAGAGAGAGACACTGACAGAAACAGAGAGAGAGAGACACTGACAAAAACACAGAGTCACTGACAGAAACACAAAGACACTGACAGGAACACAGAGACACTGATAGGAACACCGAGACACTGACAGGAATATAGAGTGACACTGACAGAAACACAGGTATAGAGACATTGACAGATCCACTGGGACACACTGACAGAAACACAGTGAGAGTCACTGACAGAAACATGTGGAGACACTAACAGGAACACCGTGACATCGGCAAGAACACAGAGACACTGACAGAAGCACAAGTAGAGAAACTGACAGAAACAAAAAAGAGAGAGATACAGACAGTAACACAGGTACAGAGACACTGACAGAAAAACAGACAGAGACACTGACAGAAACACGGAGACACTGACAGAAAGACCGAGAGAGAGACACTGACAGAAACACAGAGAGAGAGACACTGACAGAAAGACAGCGAGAGAGAAATACTGACAGAAACACAGTGACACTGACAGGAAACCGAGACACTGAATGGAACACCGAGACACTGACAGGAACACAAATTGACACTGACAGAAACACAGAGAGAGACACTGACAGAAACACAGCGACGGGGAGAGACACTGAGAGAAACACTGACAGAAACACAAAAGAGAGAGACACTGACAGAAACACGGGTACAGAGACACTGACAGATGAACCGAGAGACACTGACAGAAATACTGAGACACACTGACAGAAACACAGGAACAGAGACACTGACAGAAATAAAAAAGTGAGACACTGACAGAAACACAGAGAGTGACACTGACAGGGACAGAGAGACACTGACAGAAACGCAGAGACACACTGGCAGAATCTCACAGAGAGACACTAGCAGAAGCTCACAGAGAGACACTGACAGAAACACAGACACTGACAGAAAAACTGAGAGAGAGACACAGACAGAAACACACAGAGAGACACAGACAGAAACACACTGAGAGACACTGACAGAAACACAGCGATAGAGACACTGACAGAAACACGGAGACACTGACAGAAAGAACAAGAGGGAGAGACACTGACAGAAACATAGAGAGACACTGACTGAAACACAGAGAGAGACACTGTCTGAAACACAGACATTGACAGAAACACCAAAGAGAGACACTGACAGAAAAAAAGAGAAACACTGACAAAAATACAGAGACACTGACAGAAACACAAAGTCACTGTCAGAAAGAACGAGAGGGAGAGACACTGGCAGAACCACTGGGAGAGACACTGACAGAAACAGAGAGAGAGAGACACTGACAAAAACACAGAGTCACTGACAGAAACACAAAGACGCAGGCAGGAACACGGAGACACTGATAGGAAAACCGAGACACTGACAGAAACACAGGTATAGAGACATTGACAGATCAACTGAGACACACTGACAGAAACACAGTGAGAGTCACTGACAGAAACATGCGGAGACACTAACAGGAACACCGAGACATCAGCAGGAACACAGAGACACTGACAGAAGCACAAGTGGAGAATCTGACAAACAAAAAAGAGAGACACATAGACAGTAGCACAGGTACAGAGACACGGACAGTAACACAGGGACAGAGATACGGACACTGACACAACGGGATAGACTTGCAGAAGCTCACAGAGACACACTGACAGAAAAACAGAGAGAGAGACACTGATAGAAACACAGAGACACTGAAAGAAAGACCGAGAGAGAGACACTGACAGAAACACGAGAGAGAGACACTGACAGAAAAACAGAGAGAGACACTGACAGAGACACTGACAGGATGACTGAGAGAGAGAGAGGTACTGACAGAAACACCGAGAGAGAGACACTGACGGAAACACCGAGAGAGAGACACTGACAGAACTACCGAGAGAGAGACACTGACATAAACACCAAGAGAGAGAGCGATGCTGAACGAAACACAGAGACATTGACAAAAAGACAGACACGCTGACAAGAACACCGAGACACTGATACGAACTCCGAGTCACTGACAGGAACACAAATTGACACTGACAGAAACACAGGTACAGAGCCTCTGACAGAAACACAAAAGAGAGAGACACTGCCAGAAACATAGAGAGAGTCACTGACAGAAACACAGACATAGACAGAAACACCGAATGAGAGACACTGCCAGAAACACAGACAGAGACACTGATAGAGTCACCGAGAGAGAGACACTGACAGAAACACAGTGACACTGACAGGGAACCGAGACACTGAATGGAACACCGAGGCACTGACAGAAACACAGACAGAGACACTGATAGAGTCACCGAGAGAGAAACATTGACAGATCCACTGAGACACACTGACAGAAACACAGTGAGAGACACTGACAGAAACAGGCGGAGACACTAACAGGAACACCGAGACATCGGCAGGAACACAGAGACACTGACAGAAGCACAAGTAGAGAAACTGACAGAAACAAAAAAGAGAGAGACACATAGACAGTAGCACAGGTACAGAGACACGGACAGTAACACAGGGACAGAGACACGGACACTGACACAATGGGATAGACTTGCAGAAGCTCACAGAGACACTGACATAAAAACAGAGAGAGAGACACAGAGAGAGCCACAGACTGACAGAAACATCGAGAGAGAGAGACACTGACAGAAACACAGACAGAGACACTGACAGAGACACCGAGAGAGAGACACTGACAGAAACACAGTGACACTGACAGGGAACCGAGACACTGAATGGAACACCGAGACACTGACAGGAACACAAATTGACACTGACAGAAACACAGAGAGTGAGACACTGACAGAAACACAGCGGCGGAGAGAGACACTGACAGAAACACTGACAGAAAGAACGAGAGAGAGAGACACTGACAGAAACAGAGAGAGAGACACTGACAGAAACACAGCGAAGGAGAGAGACACTGACGGAAAAACTGACAGAAACACAAAAGGGAAAGACACTGACAGAAACACAGGTACAGAGACATTGACAGATGAACCGAGAGACACTGAAAGACTGAGACACAATGACAGAAACACAGAGACCCTGACAGAAACACAGGAACAGAAATACTGACAGAAACAAAGTAGAGAGAGACACTGACAGAAACAGTCACTGAAAGAAAGACCGAGAGAGAGACACTGACAGAAACACAGAGAGAGACACTGACAGAAACAGAGAGAGACACTGACAGAAACAGAGAGAGACACCGACAGAGACAAAGCCAGACACTGACAGAAGCGCGGAGAGACAAACTGTCAGAAAAACAGACATTGACAGAAACACCGAGAGAGAGACACTGACAGAAACACCGAGAGAGAGACACTGACAGAAATACCGAGAGAGAGAGAGAGATACTGACAGAAACACAGAGACATTGACAGAAAGTCAGACACACTGACAGGAACACCAAGACACTGATAGGAACTCCGAGTCACGGACAGGAACACAAATTGAGACTGACAGAAACACAGGTACAGAGACTCTGACAGAAACACAAATGAGAGAGAAATACAGAAAGAGAGAGACACTGACAGAAACGAAAGAGAGACACTGACAGAATAGCAGAGAGAGAGACTGAGAGAAACACAGACACTGACAGAAATACTGAGTGAGAGACACTGACAGAATGACTGAGAGAGAGAGATACTGACAGAAACACAGTGACACTGACAGGGAACCGAGACACTGACAGGAACACAAATTGACACTGACAGAAACACAGAGAGAGACACTGACAGAAACACAGCGACGGAGAGAGACACTGATGGAAACAGTGACAGAAAGAACGAGAGAGAGAGATACTGACAGAAACAGAGAGAGAGACACTGACAGAAACACAGCGACGGAGAGAGACACTGACGGAAAAACTGACAGAAACACAAAAGAGAGAGACAGACAGAAACACAGGTACAGCGACACTGACAAATGAACTGAGAGACACTGAAAGAAAGATTGAGACACACTGACAGAAACACAGAGACCCTGTGCGGGATTCTCCACTCCCGCGCCGAAGTGGCCGTGCCGTCGTGAACGCCGTTGAGGTTCACGACGGCGCGAAACGGCCCCGATCCCGAACGATTCAGGCCCCGACAATGGGCTAGGATCGGGGCAGCACCATCTACCCGCGCCAGGCCTTGTCGCCGCGTAAAGGCGGTGCCGCATAGATGACGCGGCCGGCGCCGCATAACTGGCGTCACCCGCGCATGCGTGGTTGCCAACCTCTCTAAGTCCGCCCCGCAAGAAGATGGCGGATGGATCTTGCGGGGCCGCGGAAGGAAGGAGGTCGCCACCCCGCATGCCGCCCCCCCCCAGCGTTCGCACGCTGTTCCCGATGGCAGCGACCAGGTGTGGACGGCGCCGGGGGGAACCCGCCGTTTTGGCCTGGCCGCTCGGCCCACCCGGGCCTGAGAATAGCAGGGGTGCCGGAGAATCGCCATTTTGGGTGTCTCCAGCGATTCTCCGGCCTGCGGCCTGCGGAACTCGACCGGGCCGTTCCCGCCACTTGGGAGAATCGCGGGAGGGCGTCGGACCGGCATCCCGGGAAATTTTGGTGGCCCAGGCGATCTCGCCCCCTGACTGTCATGGTATTCATGTAAACATCATGGTACAAACATACATACATACTGATGGACAGATCAACGGACCAATCAACACAAACAACACCACAGCCAATCACAGGCAAGAGCATACACAGTACAAAACAGGGAACACGACACTTCCCGGGCATTCCAGCAGGAGACAGCTCAGGGCACAGAGCTCACAGCAAGCCACTCAGACATCCACCATGTGCTGAGTGCCACTCCAAGATAGTATTAGGAATAGGTCCACAGATTCTAGGGTTATGATCGAACCTCAGTCACCAGTTTACCACTGTAAATAAATGTCAGTAATAAAACTGAGTTGTACCATTCGCAACCGTGTTGGTTCGTCTGTGTAGCAGAGTACCCAACACATCACTGACATAAACAAAGCAACAGAAACACTGACAGAAACACAGGTATAGAGACACTGACAGAAACAAAGTAGAGAGAGACTCTGACAGAAACACAGAGTCACTGAAACAAAGACCGAGAGACACGACAGAAACACAGAGAGAGACACTGGCAGAAACAGAGAGAGGCACAGACAGAAACACAGAGTCACTGAAACAAAGACCGAGAGACACTGACAGAAACAGAGAGAGACACCGACAGAAACACAGAGAGGCACTGACAGAAACGCAGAGAGAGAGACACTGGCAGAAACACAGAGAGAGACACTGACAGAAACGCAGAGAGAGAGACACTGGCAGAAACACAGAGAGAGACACTGAGACGCTGACAAAAAGATCGAGAGAGAGAGATACTGACATAAATACCGAGAAACACTGGCAGAAACACAGAGAGAGTCACAGACAGAGACACGGAGACACTGAAAGAAAGACCGAGAGAGAGACACTGACAGAAACACAGACATTGACAGAAACAGAGAGAGACACTGACAGAAACACAGAGAGAGACAGTGACAGAGACACGGAGACACTGACAGAAACACAGAGATAGAGACAGTGACAGAGACACGGAGACACTGACTGAAACACTGAGAGAGAGACACTGACAGAAAGACAGAGAGAGAGAGAGAGATACTGACAGAAACACAGTAACACTGACAGGAACACCGAGACACTGATAGGAACACCAAGTCACTGACAGGAACACAAATTGACACTGACAGAAACACAGATGGAGACATTGACAGAAACACAGAGAGAGAGAGACACTGACAGAAACACAGAGACGGAGAGAGACACTGACAGAAACACTGACAGAAACACAAAAGAGAGAGACACAGACAGAAACACAGGTACAGAGCCATTGACAGATGAACCGAGAGACACTGACAGAAAGACTGAGACACACTGACAGAAACACAGGAACAGAAACACTGAAAGAAACACAGGTACAGAGACACTGACAGAAACAAAGAAGAGAGAGACACTGACAGAAACACAGGTACAGAGACATAGACAGTAACACAGCGAGATAGACTGGCAGAAATTCACAGAGGCACTGACAGGAACACACAAGAGAGAGACACTGATAGAAACACAAAGAGAGACAATGACAGAAACACAGCAAGGGAGAGAGACACTGGCAGAAACACAGAGAGAGACACCGACAGAAACACTGAGAAAGACACTGACATAAACACAGAGAGTGAAACTGACAGAAACACAGCAAGAGAGAGAGACACTGACAGATACACAGGTAGAGAGACACTGACAGATCAACTGAGACACACTGACAGGAACACCGAGACATTGACAGAAACACACAGAGACACTGACAGAAAAACGCAGAGACACAAGAGAGAGACACTGACAGAAACACAGGTACAGAGACATGGAAAGTAACACAGCAAGATAGACTGACAGTAACACAGAGAGAGACACTGGCAGAAGCAGAGAGAGAGGGAGAGACACTGGCAGAAACAGAGAGAGAGAGACACTGACAGAAACACAGAGAGACACTGACAAAAATGCAGAGAGAAACAGACAGAAACACACAAGGGAGATACACTGATAGAAACACAGGTACAGAAGGTACAGAGGCATGGACAGCAACACAACGAGACAGACTGACAAAAACACAGCGAGAGGCACTGGCAGAAACAGAGAGAGAGAGACATTGACAGAAACACCGAGAGAGAGGCACTGACAGAAAAACAGAGGAGAGACACTGACAGAAGCTCAGAGACACTGACAGAAACACAAAGACACTGACAGAATCACAAAGACACTGACAGGAACACCGAGACGCTGGGAGAAACACGAAGACACTGACAGGAGCACAGAGTGACACGGACAGAAACACAGGTATAGAGACACTGACAGATCCACTGGGACACACTGACAGAAACACAGAGAGACACTGACAGAAACAGAGGTACAGAACCACCACACTGACAGGAACAGAGAAGAGAGAGACATTTACAGAAACACAGGTACAGAGACACTGACAAATGAACTGAGAGACACTGAAAGAAAGATTGAGACACACTGACAGAAACACAGAGACCCTGGGCGGGATTCTCCACTCCCGCGCCGAAGTGGCCGTGCCGTCGTGAACGCCGTTGAGGTTCACGACGGCGCGAAACGGCCCCGATCCCGAACGATTCAGGCCCCGACAATGGGCTAGGATCGGGGCAGCACCATCTACCCGCGCCAGGCCTTGTCGCCGCGTAAAGGCGGTGCCGCATAGATGACGCGGCCGGCGCCGCATAACTGGCGTCACCCGCGCATGCGTGGTTGCCATCCTCTCTAAGTCCGCCCCGCAAGAAGATGGCGGATGGATCTTGCGGGGCCGCGGAAGGAAGGAGGTCGCCACCCCGCATGCCGCCCCCCCCAGCGTTCGCACGCTGTTCCCGACGGCAGCGACCAGGTGTGGACGGCGCCGGGGGGAATCCGCCGTTTTGGCCTGGCCGCTCGGCCCACCCGGGCCTGAGAATAGCGGGGGTGCTGGAGAATCGCCATTTTGGGTGTCTCCGGCGATTCTCCGGCCTGCGAAACTCGACCGGGCCATTCCCGCCACTTGGGAGAATCGCGGGAGGGCGTCGGTCGGCATCCCGGGAAATTTTGGTGGCCCAGGCGATCTCGCCCCCTGACTGTCATGGTATTCATGTAAACATCATGGTACAAACATACATACATACTGATGGACAGATCAACGGACCAATCAACACACACAACACCACAGCCAATCACAGGCAAGAGCATACACACTACAAAACAGGGAACACGACACTTCCCGGGCATTCCAGCAGGAGACAGCTCAGGGCACAGAGCTCACAGCAAGCCACTCAGACATCCACCATGTGCTGAGTGCCACTCCAAGATAGTATTAGGAATAGGTCCACAGATTCTAGGGTTATGATCGAACCTCAGTCACCAGTTTACCACTGTAAATAAATGTCAGTAATAAAACTGAGTTGTACCATTCGCAACCGTGTTGGTTCGTCTGTGTAGCAGAGTACCCAACACATCACTGACATAAACACAGCAACAGAAACACTGACAGAAACACAGGTATAGAGACACTGACAGAAACAAAGTAGAGAGAGACTCTGACAGAAACACAGAGTCACTGAAACAAAGACCGAGAGACACGACAGAAACACAGAGAGAGACACTGGCAGAAACAGAGAGAGGCACAGACAGAAACACAGAGTCACTGAAACAAAGACCGAGAGCCACAACAGAAACAGAGAGAGACACCGACAGAAACGCAGAGAGACACTGACAGAAACACAGAGAGAGAGACACTGGCAGAAACACAGAGAGAGACACTGAGACGCTGACAAAAAGATCGAGAGAGAGAGATACTGACATAAATACCGAGAAACACTGGCAGAAACACAGAGAGAGTCACAGACAGAGACACGGAGACACTGAAAGAAAGACCGAGAGAGAGACACTGACAGAAACACAGACATTGACAAAAACAGAGAGAGACACTGACAGAAACACAGAGAGAGACAGTGACAGAGACACGGAGACACTGACAGAAACAGAGAGAGAGAGACAGTGACAGAGACACGGAGACACTGACTGAAACACCGAGAGAGAGACACTGACAGAAAGACAGAGAGAGACACTGAGACGCTGACAAAAAGATCGAGAGAGAGAGATACTGACATAAATACCGAGAAACACTGGCAGAAACACAGAGAGAGTCACAGACAGAGACACGGAGACACTGAAAGAAAGACCGAGAGAGAGACACTGACAGAAACACAGACATTGACAAAAACAGAGAGAGACACTGACAGAAACACAGAGAGAGACAGTGACAGAGACACGGAGACACTGACAGAAACAGAGAGAGAGAGACAGTGACAGAGACACGGAGACACTGACTGAAACACCGAGAGAGAGACACTGACAGAAAGACAGAGAGAGAGAGATACTGACAGAAACACAGTAACACTGACAGGAACACCGAGACACTGATAGGAACACCAAGTCACTGACAGGAACACAAATTGACACTGACAGAAACACAGATGGAGACATTGACAGAAACACAGAGAGAGAGAGACACTGACAGAAACACAGAGACGGAGAGAGACACTGACAGAAACACTGACAGAAACACAAAAGAGAGAGACACAGACAGAAACACAGGTACAGAGCCATTGACAGATGAACCGAGAGACACTGACAGAAAGACTGAGACACACTGACAGAAACACAGGAACAGAAACACTGAAAGAAACACAGGTACAGAGACACTGACAGAAACAAAGAAGAGAGAGACACTGACAGAAACACAGGTACAGAGACATAGACAGTAACACAGCGAGATAGACTGGCAGAAATTCACAGAGGCACTGACAGGAACACACAAGAGAGAGACACTGATAGAAACACAAAGAGAGACAATGACAGAAACACAGCAAGGGAGAGAGACACTGGCAGAAACACAGAGAGAGACACCGACAGAAACACTGAGAAAGACACTGACATAAACACAGAGAGTGAAACTGACAGAAACACAGCAAGAGAGAGAGACACTGACAGATACACAGGTAGAGAGATACTGACAGATCAACTGAGACACACTGACAGGAACACCGAGACACTGACAGAAAAACGCAGAGACACAAGAGAGAGACACTGACAGAAACACAGGTACAGAGACATGGAAAGTAACACAGCGAGATAGACTGACAGTAACACAGAGAGAGACACTGGCAGAAGCAGAGAGAGAGGGAGAGACACTGGCAGAAACAGAGAGAGAGAGACACTGACAGAAACACAGAGAGACACTGACAAAAATGCAGAGAGAAACAGACAGAAACACACAAGGGAGATACACTGATAGAAACACAGGTACAGAAGGTACAGAGGCATGGACAGCAACACATCGAGATAGACTGACAAAAACACAGCGAGAGACACTGGCAGAAACAGAGAGAGAGAGACATTGACAGAAACACCGAGAGAGAGGCACTGACAGAAAAACAGAGGAGAGACACTGACAGAAGCACAGGGACACTGACAGAAACACAAAGACATTTACAGAATCACAAAGACACTGACAGGAACACCGAGACGCTGAGAGAAACACGAAGACACTGACAGAATCACAAAGACACTGACAGGAACACCGAGACGCTGAGAGAAACACGAAGACACTGACAGGAGCACAGAGTGACACGGACAGAAACACAGGTATAGAGACACTGACAGATCCACTGGGACACACTGACAGAAACACAGAGAGACACTGACAGAAACAGAGGTACAGAACCACCACACTGACAGGAACAGAGAAGAGAGAGACATTGACAGAAACACAGGTACAGAGAGACGGACAGTAACACAGCGAGAGAGACTGACAGAAGCTCACAGAGAGCCATTGTCAGAAACACAGAGAGAGAGACAGTGACAGAGGTTCACAGAGTGACACTGATGGAAACAAGAGAGAGACACTGTCAGAATCACAGAGAGAGACACTGACAGAAAAACACAGAGACACTGACAGGAACACAGAGAGACACTGACAGAAACACAGAGAGAGACACTGACAGAAACAGAGAAGGAGACACTGAGAGAAACACAGGTACTGAGACACTGACTGATCAAGCGAGAGACACTGAAAGAAGGACTGAGCCACAATGACAGGAACACCGAGACACTGACAGAAACACTCAGAGACAGTGACAGTGTGGTAGTATGTATTGGGGGTCATGTGGGACTGGAAGCCCTAATGTCATTGGCTGACAGATCCCGGGTCCTGGTTGGCCGTTGACCTCATACTCCGCCCTGAAGGCGAAGTATAAGAAGCCGGTGCCTTCCCCCGCAGGCCAGTTTACTATCGGGCTGCTGGGGAACAGACATGCTTAATAAAGCCTCATCGACTTCACTCTATTCGTCTCACGGAGTCTTTGTGCGCCACATCTGTTCCCCAGAAGCCCGATAGTAAACCCTAACCACCATACGAAGCATCACCCCGCCGGGTTCATTTTTGACAAGGGGTGAATGTGGTAGTATGTATTGGGGGGTCATGTGGGACTGGAAGCCCTAATGTCATTGGCTGACAGATCCCGGGTCCTGGTTGGCCGTTGACCTCATACTCCGCCCTGAAGGCGAAGTATAAGAAGCCGGTGCCTTCCCCCGCAGGCCAGTTTACTATCGGGCTGCTGGGGAACAGACACGCTTAATAAAGCCTCATCGACTTCACTCTATTCGTCTCACGGAGTCTTTGTGCGCCACAGACAGAAACACAGAGACACTGACAGAAGCACAGAGACACTGACAGGAACACCGAGACGCTGATAGGAGCTCTGAGTGACACTGACAAAAACACAGGTACAGAGACACTGACAAAAACACAGCTACAGAGACACTGACAAGAAACACTGACAGAAACACTAACAAAACAGAGAAGGGAGAGACACTGACAGAAACACAGAGACAGAGACATGGACAATAACACTTCGAGAGAGACTGACAGAAGCTCACAGAGAGTCATTGACAGAAACACAGAGAGAGACAGTGACAGAAATTCACAGAGAGACACTAATGGGAACGAGAGAGAGGCACTGACAGAAACACAAGGTACACTAACAGAAACAGAAAGAGAGAAGCTCACAGAAAAACACAGAGACACAGATAGAAACACAGAGACACTGACAGAAACACAGAGACACTGACAGAAACACCGAGACACAGACAGGAGCACAGAGTGACACTGACAAAAACACAGGTATAGAGACACTGACAGAAACACTAACAAAACAGAGAAGGGAGAGGCACTGACAGAAACACAGAGACACTCACACAAAGACCGAGACAGACACACTGACAGAAACACTGAGAGAGACACTGACATAAACACAGAGAGAGACACTGACAGAAACATAGCAAGTGAGAGAGACAGGTAGAGAGATACTGACAGAGCAACCGAGAGACACTGAAAGAAAGACTGAGACACACTGACAGGAACACCGAGACACTGACAGAAACACACAGAGATACTGACAGAAAAACGTGGAGACACAAGAGAGAGACACTGACAGAAACACAGAGAGACACTGGCAGAAACGCATAGAGTGACACTGACAGAAACGCAGAGAGAGACACTGACAGAAACACAGGAACAGGACACTGACAGAAACACACAAGAGAGATACACTGACAGAAACACAGGTACAGAAGGTACAGAGGCATGGACAGCAACACAGCGAGATAGACTGACAGAAACACAGAGAGAGACACTGGCAGAAACAGTGAGAGAGAGAGAGAGACATTGACAGAAACACCGAGAGAGAGGCACTGACAGAAAAACAGAGGAGAGACACTGACAGAAACACAGAGACACTGACAGAAACACAAAGACACTGACAGAATCACAAAGACACTGACAGGAACACCGAGACGCTGAGAGGAACACCGTGACACTGACAGGAGCACAGAGTGACACGGACAGAAACACAGGAACAGAGATACTGACAAGGAACACTGACAGAAACACAGATTAGAGACACTGACAGATCCACTGAGACACACTGACAGAAACACAGAGAGACACTGACAGAAACAGAGGTACAAAAACACCACACTGACCGAAATAGAGAAGAGAGAGACACTGACAGAAACACAGGTACAGAGACACGGATAGTAACACAGCAAGAGAGACTGACAGAAGCTCACAGAGAGCAATTGACAGAAACGCAGAGAGAGCGACATTGACAGGGGTTCACAGAGTAACCCTGACGGAAACGAGAGAGAGAGACACTGTCAGAATCACAGAGAGAGACACTGAAAAAAACAGAGAAAGAGACACTGAGAGAAACACAGGTACTGAGACACTGACTGATCAAGCGAGAGACACTGACAGAAAGACTGAGACACAATGACAGGAACACCGAGACACTAACAGAAACACTCAGAGACAGTGACAGAAACACAGAGACACTGACAGAAGCACAGAGACACTGACAGAAACACAAAGACACTGACAGGAACACCAAAACGCTGATAGGAACACCGAGACACTGAGAGGAGCACAGAGTGACACTGACAAAAACACAGGTACAGAGACACTGACAAAAACACAGCTACAGAGACACTGACACGAAACACTGACAGAAACACTAACAAAACAGAGAAGGGAGAGACACTGACAGAAACAAAGAGACAGAGACATGGACAGTAACACAGCGAGACAGACTGAAAGAAGCTCACAGAGTCATTGACAGAAACACAGAGAGAGACAGTGACAGAAATTCACAGAGAGACACAAACGGAAACGAGAGAGAGACACTAACAGAAACAGAAAGAGAGACACTGACAGAAAAACACAGAGACACAGACAGAAAAACACAGAGACACAGAGAGAAACACAGAGACACTGACAGAAACACAGAGACACTGACAGAAACACAGAGACACTGACAGGAACACCAAAACGCTGATAGGAACACCGAGACACAGACAGGAGCACAGAGTGACATTTACAAAAACACAGGTATAGAGACACTGACAGAAACACTAACAAAACAGAGAAGGGAGAGGCACTGACAGAAACACAGAGAAGAACTGATAGAAACACACAGGGAGACACTGACAGAAACACAGAGAGACACACTGACAGAAACACAGCATGAGAGAGAGAAACTGACATAAACACAGAGAGATACACTGAGAGAAACACAGCGAGAGAGAGACACTGAGAGAAACACTGCAGAAACACAAAGAGAGACACTGACAGAAACACAGGTAGAGAGACACTGACAGAACAACCAAGATACACTGACAGGAACACCGAGACACTGACAGAAACACGGAGAGAGACACTCACAGAAACACACAGAGACACTGACAGAAATACACCAAAACACTGGCAGGAACACAGAGATACGGACAAGAACACAGAGACCCTGACAGAAACACAGATCCAGAGACCGTGACAGGAACATACAAGCGCGAGACACTGACAGATACACAGGTACAGAATCATGGACAGTAACACAGTGAGATAGACTGACAGAAACACAGAGAGAGACACTGTCAGAAAGAGAGAGAGAGACTCTGCAGAAACTGAGAGGGACACTGGCAGAAACAGAGAGAAAGAGACACTCACAGAAACATAGACACTGACAGAAACGCAGAGAGAGACACTGACAGAAACACAGGTACAGAAGGTATATAGACATGGCCAGTAACACAGCGAGATAGACTGACAGAAACACAGAGAGAGACACTGACAGAAACGCAGAGAGAGACACTGACAGAAACGTAGAGAGGGACACTGTCAGAAACAGAGAGAGAGACACTGGCAAAAACAGAGAGAGAGACACTGGCAGAAACAGAGAGAGAGACACTGACAGAAACAGAGAGAGAGACACTGACAGAAAAACAGAGAGAGAGACACTGACAGGAACACCAAGATGCTGATAGGATCACTGAGACACTGACAGGAGCACATAGTGACACTGACAGAAACACAGGTACAGAGACACTGACAGATCCACTGAGACACACTGACAGAAACATGCAGAGGGACAGAAATACACTGAGACACTGGCAGGAACACAGGGACCCTGACAGAAACACAGATACAGAGTCACTGACAGAAACAAAAAAGTGAGAGACTCTGACAGTAACACAGGTACAGAGACACAGACATTAGCACAACGAGATAGACTCGCAGAAGCTCACAGAGAGACAATGACAGAAACAGAGACACCGACAGAAACGTTGAGAAAGGGACACTGACAGAAAAACAGAGAGAGAGACACTGGCAGATACACAGCGAGACACTGACAGAAACGGAGAGAGAGAGACACTAACAGAAACACCGAGAAAGGGACACTGACAGAAAAACAGAGAGAGAGACACTGGCAGATACACAGCGAGACACTGACAGAAACGGAGAGAGAGAGACACTGACAGAAACACCGAGAAAGGGACACTGACACAAAAACAGAGAGAGAGACACTGGCAGATACACAGAGAGACACTGACAGAAACGGAGAGAGGGAGACACTGACAGAAACACAGAGTGATACTGACAGAAACACAGAGAGACACTGACAGACCGAGAGAGAGAGAGACACTGCCAGAATCGCAGAGACTCTGACAGAAACACTGAGAAACTAATAGAAACACAGCAGAGACACTGACAGAAACACAGAGGGACTGACGGGAACATAGAGTGACACTGACAGAAACACAGGTACAGAGACATTGACAGAAACACTGACAGAAACACAGGTACAGAGACACTGACAGATCAACCGAGAGACACTGACAGAAAGACTGAGACGCACTGACAGGAACACCGAGACAATGAGAGAAACACACAGAGACACTGACAGTAAAACACAGAGGGCGGAATTCTCCGACCCCCCCCGTCGGGATGGAGAATCGCCATAGGGGCGACGTGAATCCTGCCCAGACGCCAGCTGCCGGATTATCCGGTGCCGGTTTTTTGGCGGGGGCGCGAATCACGTCGCGCCGGTCGGGACGCGTTGGCAGCGGTCCCCACGGCGATTCTCCGGCCCGCGATGCTTCGAGTGGCACCTTCCGGGTGGCCCGACGCCACTCCTCGGCGCCGGAATGTCCTGCCCGCCGGTTAGGGGAGAATCCCGCCCACTGACAGAAACACACGAGACATTGACAGAAACAATGGTACAGAGACATGGACAGTAACACAATGACAAAGACTGACAGAAACACAGAGAGAGACGCTGACAGAAACCCAGAGAGAGACGCTGACAGAAACACAGAGAGAGACACTGACAGAAACACACAGAGAGACACTGACAGAAACACACAGAGACACTGACAGAAACACAGAGAGAGACATTGACAGAAACACACAGAGAGACACTGACAGAAACACACAGAGAGACGCTGACAGAAACACAGAGAGAGACACTGACAGAAACACACAGAGAGACGCTGACAGAAACACAGAGAGAGACACTGACAGAAACACACAGAGAGACACTGACAGAAACACACAGAGAGACACTGACAGAAACACACAGAGAGACGCTGACAGAAACACACAGAGAGACACTGACAGAAACACACAGAGAGACGCTGACAGAAACACAGAGAGAGACACTGACAGAAACACACAGAGAGACACTGACAGAAACACACAGAGAGACGCTGACAGAAACACAGAGAGAGACACTGACAGAAACACAGAGAGAGACGCTGACAGAAACACAGAGAGAGACGCTGACAGAAACACAGAGAGAGACACTGACAGAAACACAGAGAGAGACACTGACAGAAACACACAGAGAGACACTGACAGAAACACACAGAGAGACACTGACAGAAACACAGAGAGAGACGCTGACAGAAACACAGAGAGAGACGCTGACAGAAACACAGAGAGAGACACTGACAGAAACACAGAGAGAGACATTGACAGAAACACAAAGAGAGACACTGACAGAAACACAGAGAGAGACACTGACAGAAACACACAGACACTGACAGAAACACAGAGAGAGACACTGACAGAAACACAAAGAGAGACACTGACAGAAACACAGAGAGAGACACTGACAGAAACACACAGAGAGACACTGACAGAAACACACAGAGAGACACTGACAGAAACACAGAAATAGGGGAAGGGATTCTCCGATCGCGGGGCAGAGTATCCGCGCCGTCGTGAACGCTGTCGCGTTTCACGACGGCGAGAAACGGGCGGGGGCACTTGCGATTCTGGTCCCCACAGCGGTTCTCGCCTCTCCAGCCTCACTTCACGATGCCAACCCGGGCATGCGCGGTGGCTTTAAAGAACCCGCCGGTCCCGACGCAACATGGCGCGGGGGTTCTGGGGCCGGCCGTGCAATAAAGTAGGCCCGGGGGCAGGGAGAGGCCAGCCCGCCGATCGGTGTGCCCCGATCGCGGGCCAGACCCCATCGGAGGCCCCCCGGGGACGGTGCCCCACTCCACCCCCCCCACCCCCACAGGCCGCCCCCCGTCCCTTTGCGCAGAGCTGCCGCCTTCAGCGACCAGGAGTGGACGGCGCCGGCGGGACTCTGCTTTTTTCGCGCGGTTGCTCGGCCCATTCGGGCCGGAGAATCTGCGGCGTGGCACGATTGCGCCGATTCTCTGGCCCGGCGCGGGGCTGGGAGAATCGCGCCCATACTGACAGAAACACAGAAAGAGAGGGCGAAATTCTCCGGAAACGGTGCGATGTCCGCCGACTGGCGTCCAAAACGGCGCCAATCAGACGGGCATCGCGCCGCCCCAAAGGTGCGGAATGCTCCGCATCTTTGGGGGCCGAGTCCCAACCTTGAGGGGCTAGGTCGGCGGCGGACAAATTTCAGCCCCGCCAGCTGGCGGAAAAGGCCTTTGGTGCTCCTCCAGCTGGCGCGGAAATGACATCTCCGGGCGGCGCATGCGCGGGAGCGTTAGCGGTCGCTGATGGCATTCCCGTGCATGCGCAGTGGAGGGAGTCTCTTCTGCCTCCGCCATGGTGGAGGCCGTTGCGGAGGCAGAAGGGAAAGAGTGCCCCCACGGCACAGGCCCGCCCGTGGATCGGTGGGCCCCGATCGCGGGCCAGGCCACAGTGGGGGCACCCCCCCGGGGCCAGATCGCCCCGCGCCCCCCCCCAGGACCCCGGAGCCAGAACGCGCCGCCTTGTCCCGCCGGTAAGGTAGGTGGTTTGATTTACGCCAGCGGGACAGGCATTTTAGCGGCGGGACTTTGGCCCATCCGGGCCGGAGAATCACGTGGGGGGGCCCGCCAACCGGCGCGGCGCGATTCCCGCCCCCGCCGAATCTCTGATGCCGGAGACTTCGGCAACCGGCGGGGACGGGATTCACGCCAGCCCCCGGCGATTCTCCGACCAGGCGGGGGGGTCGGAGAAACTCGCCCAGAGACACTGACAGAAACACAAAGAGAGAGAGAGAGACACGGTAGCATTGTGGATAGCACAATTGCTTCACAGCTCCAGGGTCCCAGGTTCGATTTCGGCTTGGGTCACTGTCAGTGCGGAGTCTGCACATCCTCCCCGTGTGCGCATGGGTTTCCTCCGGGTGCTCCGGTTTCCTCCCACAGTCCAAAGATGTGCAGGTTAGGTGGATTGGCCATGATAAATTGCCCTTAGTGTCCAAAATTGCCCTTAGTGTTGGGTGGGGTTACTGGGTTATGGGGATAGGGTGGATGTGTTGACCTTGGGTGTGGTGCTCTTCCCAAGAGCCGGTGCAGATTCGATGGGCCTCCTTCTGCACTGTAAATTCTATGACACTGACATAAACAGAGAGAGAGAGAGACACTGACGGAAACACTGAAGAAACACAAAGACAGACACTGATAGAAACACAGGTACAGAGACACTGACAGATCAACCGAGAGACACTGACAGAAAGACGGAGACACACTGACAGGAACATCGAGACACTGACAGAAACAGACAGAGACTGAAAAACAGAGAGACACTGACAGGAACACACAAGAGAGAGACACTGACAGAAACACAGGTACAGGGACACTGACAGAAACACACAAGAGACAGACAAGGACAGAAACACTTGTATAGGGACATGGACAGTAACACAGAGAGAGACACTGACAGAAACATAGAGATACACTGACCGAAACGCAGAGAGAGAGACACTGACAGAAACACAGAGGGAGACACTGTCAGAAACACAGGCATTGACAGAAACACCGAAGAGAGACACTGACAGAAAAACAGAGAGAGAGAGACACTGACAGAAGCACAGGGACACTGACAGAAGCACAGAGACACTGACAGGAACACAGAGTGACACTGACAGAAACGCAGGTACAGGGACATTGACAGACCAATGAGACACATTGACAGAAACACAGTGAGAGGCACTGACAGAAACACACAGAGATACTGTCAGATAAAAACAGAGACACTGACAGAAAAAAACAGATACCCTGACAAGAACACCGAGACACTGACAGGAACACAGAGACGCTGACAGGAACACAGAGACCTTGACAGGAACACAGAGACCTTGACAGAAACACAGGTACAGAGACACTGACAGAAACAAAAAGAAAGAGACACTGACAGAAACACAGGTACAGAGACACGGACAGTAACACAGCGAGACAGACTGACAGTAGCTCACAGAGAACCATAAGACAGAAACACAGAGACGTGGACAGAATCACACAGAAACACAGCGGGAGAGAGAGAGACACTGACATAAACACAGAGAGAGTCACTGACAGAAACAAAGAACAAAGAAAAGTACAGCACAGGAACAGGCCCTTCGGCCCTCCAAGCCCGTGCCAATCATACTGCCCGACTAAACTACAATCTTCTACACTTCCAGGGTCCGTATCCCTCTATTCCCATCCTATTCGTGTATTTGTCAAGATGCCCCTTAAATGTCAGTATCGTCCCTGCTTCCACCACCTCCTCCGGCAGCGAGTTCCAGGCACCCACTACCCTCTGTGTAAAAAACCTGCCTCGTACATCTACTCTAAACCTTGCCCCTCGCACCTTAAACCTATGCCCCCTAGTAATTGATCACCACTACCCTGGGGAAAAGCCTCTGACTATCCACTCTGTCTATGCCCTTCATAGTTTTGTAGACCTCTATCAGGTCACCCCTCATCCTCTGTCGTTCCAGTGAGAACAAACCGAGTTTATTCAACCGCTCCTCATAGCTAATGCCCTCCATACCAGGCAACATTCTGGTAAATCTTTTCTGCACCCTCTCGAAAGCCGCCACATCCTTCTGGTAGTGTGGCAACCAGAATTGAACACTATACTCCAAATGTGGCCTAACTCAACCTGGGGCGACAGTCTCCGACCCCCTGCTGGGTCGGAGAATCACCGGGGGCTGGCGTGAATCCCGCCCCCGCCGGTTGCCGAAGTCTCCGGCACCGGATATTCGGCGGGGGCGGGAATCGCGCCACGCCGGTTGGCGGGCCCCCCCCCGCTCGATTCTCCGGCCCGGATGGGCCGAAGTCCCGCCGATAAATTGCCTGTCCCGCCGGCGTAAATTAAATCACCTACCTTACCGGCGGGACAAGGCGGCGTGGGCGGGCTCCGGGGTCCTGGGGGGCCCGCGGGGCGATCTGACCCCGGGGGGTGCCCCCACGGTGGCCTGGCCCGCGATCAGGGCCCACCGATCCGCGAGCGGGCCTGTGCCGTGGGGGCACTCTTTCCCTTCCGCCTCCGCAACAGTCTCCACCATGGCGGAGGTGGAAGAGACTCCCTCCACTGCGCATGCGTGGGAAACTGTCAGCGGCCACTGACGCTCCCGCGCATGCGCCGCCCGGAGATGTAATTTCCGCGCCAGCTGGCAGGGCACCAAAGGCCGTTTCCGCCAGCTGGCGGGGCGGAAATTCCTCCGGTGTCGGCCTAGCCCCTCAATGTTGGGGCTCGGCCCCCAAAGATGCGGAGCATTCCGCACCTTTGGGGTGGCACGATGCCCGTCTGATTGGCGCCGTTTTGGGCGCCAGTCGGCGGACATCGCGCCATTTCCGGAGAATTTTGCCCCAGGTCTCTGTAATGGCAACAACATCATAGTTCCAAGTAGTAATCCAAGCTCTAAGTTCATCTGCCTTACCCGTAATACTTCTTGCATGAAAACATATGCACTTCAGGCCACCAGACCCGCTGTGTTCAGCAACTTCTCCCTGTTTTCTCTGCCTCAGAGCCATACTGGCCCTATTCCCTAGTTCTCCCTCAATGCTCTCACCTTCTGACCTATTGCTCCCGTGCCCACCCCCCTGCCATACTAGTTTAAACCCTCCCGTGTGACACTAGAAAACCTCACGGCCAGGATATTTATGCCTCTCCGGTTTAGATGCAACCCGTCCTTCTTATACAGGTCACACCTGCCCCGGAAGAGCTCCCAGTGGTCCAGATAATGGAAACCCTCCCTCCTACACCAGCTGCTTAGCCACGTGTTTAGCTGCTCTATTTTCCTATTTCTAGTCTCACTGGCACGTGGCACAGGAAGTAATCCCGAGATTACAACCCTAGAGATCCTGTCTTTTAACTTTCTGCCTCGCTCCCCGAATTCCTGCTGCAGGACCTCATGCCCCTTCCTGCCTATGTCGTTAGTACCAATATGTACAACGACCTCTGCCTGTTTGCCCACCCCCTTCAGGATGCCCGCTACCCGTTCGGAGACATCCAGGACCCTGGCACCAGGGAGACAACATGCCATCCTGGAGTCTTTCACAGCGCCTATCTGTGCCCCTGACTATAGAGTCCCCTATTACTATTGCTCTTCTGCGCATTGACCCTCCCTTCTGAACATCAGAGCCAGCCGTGGTGCCACTGCTCTGGCTGCTGCTGTTTTCCCCTGATAGGCTATCCCCCCTGACAGTATCCAAATGGGTGGGTATACCTGTTTGAGAGGGGGACAACCACAGGGGATTCCTGCACTGACTGCCTGCCCTTTCTGATGGTCACCCATCTCTCTGCCTGCACCTTGGGTGTGACCACATTTATATAACTGCTATCTATAACGCTTTCCACCACCTGCATGCTCCGAGGAGCATCCAAGTGCTGCTCCAACCGGACCATGCGGTCTGTGAGGAGCTCCAGTTGGGTGCACTTTCCACAGATGAAGCAGATGAAACAGAGAGAGACACACAGGGTGACACTGACAAAAATACAGAATGAGACACTGGTAGAAACGCACAGAGAGAGAGAGACACTGACGTAAACACAAAGAGAGACACTGACAGAAACACAGGTACAGAGACTCTGACATAAGACTGAGACACTAAGGCACTGATGGCAACACACAGAAACACCAACAGTAAAACCGAGAGACACTGACAGCAACACACAAGAGAGGTACCCTGACTGAAACACAGGTACAGAGACATGGCCAGTAACAAAACGAGATAGACTGACAGAAACAGAGACACTGACAGAAACACAGAGGCACTGACAGATACACAGAGACACCAACAAACACACTGAAAGAAACACACACAGAGACACTGACAGAAACACACACAGAGACACTGACAGAAAAACACACAGAGACACTGACAGAAAAACACACAGAGACACTGACAGAAACACAAAGAGAGACACTGACAGAAAAACACACAGAGACACTGACAGAAACACTAATAGAGACACTGACAGAAACACAGATAGAGAGACAATGAGAGAAACACAGAGTCACTGACAGAAATGCAGAGACCCTGACAGAAACACACAGAGAGTCACTGACAGAAAGACAGAGAGAGACACTTACAGAAACACAGACAGAGAGACACTGACAGAAACACAGAGAAAGACACTGACTGAAGCTCACAGAGAGACGCTAACAGAAACACCGACTCTCACAGAAAGGCCAAGAGAGAGACACTGACAGAAAGACCGAGAGAGACGTTGACCGAAACTCTGAGAGAGAGATACTGACAGAAAAACTGAGAGACACTGACAGAAACACCGCGACGGAAACACTGACAGACACACAGAGATAGAGACACTGACAGAAACACACAGAGACACTGACAGAAACACACAGAGAGAAACATTGACAGAAACAGAGAGCCACTGACAGAAACACAGAGCCAATGACAGAAGCACAGAGAGAGACACTGAAGAAGGTCACAGGGAGATACTGAGAGAAGCACAGATTCTGACTAAAACACCGAGAGAGGAACACTGACAGAAACACAGAGACACGGACAGATAGACCGAGAGTGAGCCACTGACAGAAACACTGAGAAACACTGACAGAAACAGAGAGAGAGACACTGACAGAAACCCAGATTGAGAGGCACTGACAGAAACACAGACTGAGAGACACTGACAGAAACACAGAGAAAGACACTGATAGAAACACAGAGAAAGACACTGACTGAAGCTCACAGAGAGACGCTAACAGAAACACCGACTCTCACAGAAAGGCCAAGAGAGAGACACTGACAGAAAGACCGAGAGAGACGTTGACCGAAACTCTGAGAGAGAGATACTGACAGAAAAACTGAGAGACACTGACAGAAACACCGCGACGGAAACACTGACAGACACACAGAGATAAAGACACTGACAGAAACACACAGAGACACTGACAGAAACACACAGAGAGAAACATTGACAGAAACAGAGAGCCACTGACAGAAACACAGAGCCAATGACAGAAGCACAGAGAGAGACACTGAAGAAGGTCACAGGGAGATACTGAGAGAAGCACAGATTCTGACTGAAACACCGAGAGAGGGACACTGACAGAAACACAGAGACACGGACAGATAGACCGAGAGTGAGACACTGACAGAAACACTGAGAAACACTGACAGAAACAGAGAGAGAGACACTGACAGAAACCCAGATTGAGAGGCACTGACAGAAACACAGACTGAGAGGCACTGACAGAAACACAATTAGGGAGGCAATGACAGATAAACAGAGATACAAACTGACAGAATTACAGAGAGACACTGACAGAAACAGAGAGACCCTGACAGAAACACACAGAGAGACACTGACTGAAACACACAGAGAGACACTGACAGAAACACACAGAGGCTGTGACAGAAACACACACAGATAATGACAGAAACACAGACAGAGAGACACTGACAGAAATACAGAGAGACAATGACAGAAACACAGAAAGTGACACTGACAGAAACACACAGAGACACTTGCCGAAACACAGAGACACTGACAGAATGACCGAGAGAGAGACATTGACAGAAACACAGACAGAGAGACACTGACAGAAACAGAGAGAGAGAGACATTGACAGAAACAGAGAGCCACTGACAGAAACAGAGAGCCAATGACAGAAGCACAGAGAGAGACACTGACAGAAGGTCACAGAGAGACACTGAGAGAAGCACAGATTCTGACTGAAACACCGAGAGGAACACAGACAGAAACACAGAGACACGGATAGATAGACCGAGAGTGAGACACTGACAGAAACACTGAGATTGAAACACTGACGGAAACAGAGAGAGAGACACTGACAGAAACACAGAGAGAGACACTGACAGAAACACGGATTATGAGGCACTGACAGAAACACAATTAGGGAAGCAATGACAGACAAACAGAGACACAAACTGACAGAAATACAGAGAGACACTGACAGAGACACTGACAGAAACACACAGAGAGACACTGACAGAAAGGCACAGTGTCACTGGCGGAAACACAAAGACACTGACAGAAACATAGGCACACTGACTGACAGCAACACAGAAAGACACTGACAGAAACACAGAAAGAGACACTGACAGAAAGGCACAGTGACACTGACAGAAACACATAAAGACACTGACAGAAATACAGACACACTGACACAGCAACACACAGAGACACACTGACAGAAACACAAAGAGGGACACTGACCGAAAAACACAGAATGAAACTGACAGAAAGACAGAGAGAGAGACACTGATAGAAACACACAGAGACACTGACAGAAAGACAGAGAGAGAGAGACTGATAGAAACGCAGAGACACTGACAGAAACACAGAGGGACACTGTCAGAAACATAATGACACTGCCAGAAACAGCGAGAGACACTGACAGAGACACATATAGAAAAATACTTACCTGGACAGACAGAGAGACACTGTTAGAAACACAGAGACACTGACAGAAACAGAAAGAGAGAGACACTGACAGAAACACACACAGACACACTGACAGACGCCCAGAGAGAGACACTGTCAGAAACAGTGAGAGAGACTGACAGAAAGGCAGAGAGACACTGACAGAAACACAGAGAGAAACACTGACAGAAACACAAAGACACTGACAGAAAAAGCGAGAGACACTGACAGAGACACATAAAGAAAAACACTTAACGGGACACACAGAGAGATACTGATAGAAACACAGAGACACTGACAGAAACACAGAGAGACACTGACAGAAACACACACAGAGACACTGACAGAAACAGAAAGAGAGACACTGACAGAAACCCAGGGAGAGACACTGACAGAAACACACAGAGAGACACTGACAGAAACGCAGAGACACTGACAGGAACACAGAGACAATGAGAAACCCAGAGACCCTGACAGGAACACAGAGACACTGAGAAACCCAGAGAGACACTGACGGAATAACAGAGAGTGACACTGAGAGAAACACAGAGAGAGGTACTGACAGAAACACACAGAGAGACACTGATAGAAAAACAGAGATGAGACACTGCCTGAAACAGAGACACTGTCAGAAACACTGAGAGAGACATTGACTGAAACAGCGAGAGACACTGACAGAAACACACACATCGAGACACTGACAGAAAAACTCACAGAGGCACTGACAGAAACACACACACACAGACTATGACAGAAACTCTGAGAGAGAGATACTGACAGAAACACAGAGGGAGATACTGGCAGAAACACAGAGATATAAACTGACAGAAACACAGAGACACTGACAGAAACACACACACAGATACACTGACAGAAAAGCACACACAGAGGCACTGACAGAAACAGAGAGAGAGAGAGACATTGACTGAAACACCACAGAGACAGACATTGACAGAAACACAGCGAGGGAGACACTGACAGAAACACAGACAGAGAGATACTGACAGAAACACAGAGAGACACTAACAGAAACACAGATTCTGACAGAAAATCTGAGAGAGAGACACTGACAGAAACACAGAGACACTGACAGAATGACCGAGAGAGAGACATTGACAGGAACAGAGAGAGAGAGACATTGACAGAAACACAGAGAGAGAGACACTGACAGAAACAGCAAAGGAGACTCTGAAAGAAACAGAGAGAGAGAGACACTGACAGAAACACACAGAGAGACATTGAAAGAAAAACACACAAAGGCACTGACAGAAACACAGAGAGAGAGACATTGACAGAAACACAGAGAAGGAGACATTGACAGAAACCCAGATTGAGAGGCAATGACAGAAACACAATTAGGGAGGCAATGACAGATACACAGAGACACAAACTGACAGAAATACAGAGAGACACTGACAGAAACACAGAGACACTGACAGAAACGCACAGAGAGACACTGACAGAAACACACAGAGAGACATTGAAAGAAACACACAGAGAGACACTCATAGAAAAACAGAGATGAGACACTGACTGAAGCAGAGAGAGACACTGACAGAAACACTGAGAGAGACACTGACGTAAACTGAGAGAAACACTGACAGAAACACACACATAGAGACACTGACAGAAAAACACAGAGAGAGACTGACAGAAACACACACACACACAGACAATGACAAAAACACAGACAAAGACACTAACAGAAACACAGAGACCCTGACAGAAACACACAGAGAGACACTGACAGAAAGGCACAGTGGCACTGGCGGAAACACATAAAGACACTGACAGAAATACAGACACACTGACTGACAGCAACACACAGAAGGACACTGACAGAAGCACAGAGAGAGCAAGACACACTGACATAAACACAAAGAGGGACACTGACCGAAAAACACAGAATGAAACTGACACAGAGAGAGACACTGATAGAAACACAGAGAGACACTGACAGAAACACAGAGAGACACTGACAGAAAGACAGAGAGAGACAAACAGATAGAAAAACAGAGAGACACTGACAGAAACAGAGAGAGAGAGACACTGATAGAAACGCACAGCGAGACACTGGCTGAAACACAGAGAGAGAGAGAGAGACACTGACAGAAACACAGAGACACTGACAGAAACACAGTGAGCCACTGACAGAAACACAGAGACACTGACAGAAACACAGAGAGAGACACTGACAGAAACAGGGAGAGACACTGACAGAGACACATATAGAAAAATACTTACCGGGACACACAGAGAGACACTGATAGAAACACAGAGACACTGACAGAAACAGAAAGAGAGAGACATTGACAGAAACCCAGGGAGATACACTGACAGAAACACACAGAGAGACACTGACAGAAACACAGAGACACTGAGAATCCCAGAGAGACACTGACAGAATAACAGAGATAGACACTGACAGAAACACATACAGAGACACTGACTGAAACACAGAGACACTGACAGAAACACAGAGACACTGACAGAAACACAGAGACACTGAGTAATCCAGAGAGAGACACTTACAGAATAGCAGAGAGACACTGGCAGAAACACAGAGAGAGACATTGACAGAAACAAACAGAGAGACACTGACATAAACAGACAGAGAGACACTGACATAAACAGACAGAGAGACACTGACAGAAACACAGAGACACTGAGTAATCCAGAGAGAGACACTTACAGAATAGCAGAGAGACACTGGCAGAAACACAGAGAGAGACATTGACAGAAACATACAGAGAGACACTGACAGAAACCAGAGAGAGACACTGACAGAAACACACAGAGAGACACTGACATAAACAGACAGAGAGACACTGACATAAACAGACAGAGAGACACTGACAGAAACACAGAGACACTGAGTAATCCAGAGAGAGACACTTACAGAATAGCAGAGAGACACTGGCAGAAACACAGAGAGAGACATTGACAGAAACATACAGAGAGACACTGACAGAAACCAGAGAGAGACACTGACAGAAACACACAGAGAGACACTGACAGAAACCAGAGAGAGACACTCACAAAAACACAGAGGCACTGACAGGAACACAGAGACAATGACTGAAGTACAGAGAGAGACACTGACAGAAGCTCACAGGGAGACACTGAGGGAAGCACAGATTCTGACTGAAACACCAAGAGAGGGACACTGACAGAAGCACAGAGACACAGGCAGATAGACCGAGAGTGAGACACTGACAGAAACACTGAGAGAGAAACACTGACAGAAACAGAGAGAGAGACACTGACAGAAACCCAGATTGAGAGGCAGTGACGGAAACCACAGATTATGAGGCACTGACAGGAAACAATTACGGAGCCAATGACAGATAAACAGAGATACAGACTGACAGAACTACAGAGAGACACTGACAGAAACACAGAGACACTGACAGAAACACAGAGAGAGACACTGACTGAAGCTCACAGAGGCGCTAACAGAAATACCGACTCTAACAGAAAGGCCAAGAGAGAGACACTGACAGAAACACAGTGACACTGACAGAAAGCCTGAGTGAGACATTGACCGAAACTCTGAGAGAGAGATATTGACAGAAAAACTGAGAGACACTGACAGAAACAATCAGATAGAGACGCTGACAGAAATAGAGAGAGAGATACTGACAGAAACACAAAGTGAGAGACACTGACAGAAACAGAGAGAGACACTGATAGAATTGCAGAGAGACACTAACAGAGATACACATAGAAAAACACTTACCGGGACACATAGAGAGACACTGACAGAAACAGAAAGAGAGAGACACTGACAGAAACACACAGAGAGACAAACAGAATTGCAGAGAGACATTGACAGAGACCCAGAGAGAGACACTGACAAAATGACACACAGAGACACTGACAGAATTGCAGAGAGACATTGACAGAAACACAGAGAGAGACACTGGCACAAACACACAGACACTGACAGAAACAAAGAGAGAGACACTGACAGAATTGCAGAGAGACACTGACAGAAACACATAGAGATACTGACAGAAACACAGAGAGAGTGCCACTGACAGAAAGATAGAGAGAGAGAAACTGACAGAAACACAGAGACACTGAAAGGAACACACACACTAACAGAAAAACAGAGAGATAGACAATGAGAGAAACACAGAGAGTCACTCACAGGAACACAGAGACCCTGACAGAAAGACACAGAGAGACACTGACAGAAAGGCACAGTGACACTGGCGGAAACACATAAAGACACTGACAGAAACACAGCCACACTGACTGACAGCAACACACAGAGGGACACTGACAAAATCAGAAAGAGAGAGACACTGACAGGAACAGCGAGAGACACTGACAGAAACACATAGAGATACTGACAGAAACACAGAGAGAGTGCCACTGACAGAAAGATAGAGAGAGAGAAACTGACAGAAACACAGAGACACTGAAAGGAACACACACACTAACAGAAAAACAGAGAGATAGACAATGAGAGAAACACAGAGAGTCACTCACAGGAACACAGAGACCCTGACAGAAAGACACAGAGAGACACTGACAGAAAGGCACAGTGACACTGGCGGAAACACATAAAGACACTGACAGAAACACAGCCACACTGACTGACAGCAACACACAGAGAGCCACTGAGAGAATCAGAAAGAGAGAGACACTGACAGAAACCCAGGGAGAGACACTGACAGAAACAGAAAGAGAGAGATACTGACAGAAACACACAGAGAGACACTGACAGAAACCCAGAGACAGTGACAGGAACACAGAGATACTGAGAAACCCAGAGAGACACTGACAGAATAACAGAGAGAGACACTGACAGAAACACAGAGAGAGACATTCACAGAAACACACAGAGACATTCACAGAAACACACAGAGAGACACTGACAGAAACACACAGAGAGACACTGACAGAAACACAGACACACTGAGAATCCCAGAGAGACACTGACAGAATAACAGAGACACTGACAGAAACACACAAAGAGACACTGACAGAAACACAGAGACACTGAGTAATCCAGAGCGAGACACTGACAGATTAACAGAGAGAGACACTGACAGAAAAACAGAGAGAGGCACTGTCAGGAACACAGAGAGAGAGACACTGATAGAAACACACACACAGACACTGACAGAAACATACAGAGAGACACTGTTAGAAACCCACAGAGAGACACTGACAGAAAGGCACAGAGACACTGACAGAAACACAGAGCAACTGACAGAAACCCAGGGAGAGACACTGACAGAAACCCAGAGAGAGACACTGAGAGAAACACACAGAGACACTGACAGAAACACAGAGAGACATTGTCAGAAACACAGAGACAATGACAGAAGAACAGAGAGAGACACCGACAGAAGCTCACAGGGAGACACTGAGAGAAGCACAGATTCTGACTGAAACACCGAGAGAGGGTAACTGACAGAAACACAGAGACAGACACTGACAGAAACACAGATAGACGGACAGATCGACCGAGAGACACTGACAGAAACACTGAGAGAGAAACACTGACAGAAACAGAGAGAGAGACACTGACAGAGACCCAGATTGAGAGGCACTGACAGAAACACAGTTGATGAGGCACTGACAGAAACACAATTAGGGAGGCAATGGCAGATAAACAGAGACAAACTGACAGAAATACAGAGAGACACTGACAGAAACACAGTGACCCTGACAGAAACACACACAGAGATACTGACAGAAAGGCACAGTGACACTGGCGGAAACACATAAAGACACTGACAGAAACACAACCACACTGACTGACAGCAACACACAGAGAGATACTGACAGGAGCTCAGAGAGAGAGACACACACTGACAGAAACACAGCTACACTGACTGACAGCAACACACAGAGAGATACTGACAGGAGCTCAGAGAGAGAGAGAGACACTGACAGAAACACAGCCACACATGTCATGATATTCAAACATACGTCATAACACATACATAATGATAATCAGACCAACGGACCAATTAGCACACATAACACGACAGCCAATCACAGACAAGAGCAGACACAGTAGAAGGCAAGAAACACAACACTTCCTGGGCAGTCCATCTGGAGACCGCACAGGGCCAGGACCTCATGAGCAAGACACTCACACAGTCACAGCGTGCTGAGTACCCAGTCAGATGTATAAATAGTTGGATGGAATAAAACTGCGTTGTACCAATCGCAACCGTGTTGGTTCGTCTGTACCTCAGAGCACCCAAAACCTCATGATACCAGGAGTGAATCGATACCTACCGGCAAATCTGCCATCCTGAGCCATGGACACCCGCAACAAACCGCAGCCGTTGCAAGTCGCTGGGAACCTGGGCACAAATTGGAAGCTCTTCAAGCAGCGATTCGAACTCTTCATGCAAGCCAATGAAAAACAGGGCACCTCGGACGAAACAAAGATTGCCATGCTCCTCACTACCGCAGGTCAGCACGCCATCGATGTATACAACTCCTTGGTGTTCGCAGAAGGTGAGAACAAAGCTAAGTACGACACGGTCCTCCTCAAGCTCGACAAGCACTTCAACGTTGAGGTCAACGAAAGCTTTGAGAGGTATGTCTTTCAGCAGCGCCTGCAAGGTAAGGATGAGCTCTTTCAGTCCTTCCTGACGCATCTCCGCATACTCACGCAGTCCTGCGGTTACGACACCACCTCAGAGTCTATGATCGTTTTTGGCGTTGCCTCCAGTGGCCTACGCCAGCAGTTTCTAAAAATTAAAGGCCTGACCTTAGCATCTGCAGTTGAAGCCTGTGTCCTGCATGAAAATGCGACTAGCCGATATGCCCAATTTCAGGCGACCGAATCGGCACGTAGGGAGTCCCACACGATTGAATCGGCAAGTCAGGCCGCCCACGAGGCCGAACGCACCCAGGCAATCGAGTTTCGCCCGGCCCGCGGCCCAGACGAGGGCAGCCGTTTCGCACGCTTTTTAAGGTCTCCCGCGTTTGTGCGCACCAAAACCTACGGCAACACTGAGGGACGTGCTGCGCAGGCGCGCCCGACGCAAGACTGAACTGCGCATGCGCAGTGGTGTAACGAACGCCGTGACGTCATGACGTGCGGCAACTATGGAGCTGCACATTTAAAAGGGCAATGTCCTGCAAAAACCCGACAATGCCTACGCTGTGGCAAGATGGGCCACTACGCTGCCTACTGTCGAGCGGCTCAACCTGTGGATCTTCCACATCTCCGACAACCTCGCAGAAACGTGCGGACAATTCAGCCTCCACATCACGACATCCAAACCGACGACACAGATGACCAAGACGCCTTCCGGGTTGCGGTCATTGATGCGAACCGGGTCAACACCATCAATCCAGGCGATGAATGGAGTGCCACCCTAACGGTCAACCGATCGCCGATCACTTTCCGCCTGGACACTGGCGCCTCCGCCAACCTCATAGCATGGTCAGCATTCTCTGCCATGAAGGTCAGACCACCAATCCAGCCATCCCGGTGCAAGATGGTCGACTACAACGGGAACGTTATCCCGGCCATGGGATCCTGCCAGCTCCAGGTGACACACAAAACACACACGGCCACACTCTCGTTCGAGATAGTTGGCTCATCGTAGGACTCCCTACTGGGCGCACAGGCATGTTGCACCTTGTGCAACAAATTCTCTCACTCTCTCCAGACGGCACATCTGAATTCCTGGATGCAGAGTTCTACGCACAGCTCCAATCGCTCCGCGCCCACAACCAGGAGGCATTCAAAGGCATGGGAACACTGCCGTACACCTACCAAATTCGCCTCAAACCGGACGCCATCCCGGTCGTTCACGCACCTCGCAGGGTTCCTGCTCCACTTAAAGACCGCCTCAAGCAGCAGCTGCAGGATCTCCAGGACCAAGGGGTCCTATCCAGGGTCACGGAGCCCACGCCATGGGTCAGCTCCATGGTGTGTGTCAAGAAGCCCTCTGGCGAGCTCCGCATCTGTATAGACCCCAAAGACCTCAATAATAATATTATGAGGGAACATTATCCCATACCCAAACGGGAGGAGATCACCAGTGAAATGGCCCAGGCGAAGATATTCACGAAACTGGATGCTTCTAAAGGATTTTGGCAGATCCAACTGGACCCGTCCAGCCGAAAGCTATGTACCTTCAACACCCCTTTCGGCAGGTTCTGCTACAACCGGGTGCCATTTGGCATCATCTCGGCATCCGAGGTCTTCCATACAATCATGGAGCAGATGATGGAAGGCATCGAAGGGGTGCGCGTATATGTGGATGAAGTCATCATCTGGTCCACCACACCGCAGGAACACATACATCGTCTCCAACGCGTTTTTGCCCGCATACGGGAAAACGGCCTGCGCCTCAACCGAGCCAAGTGCTCCTTTGGCCAGACCGAGTTGAAGTTCCTGGGGGACCATATCTCCCGGTCAGGGGTCCGTCCGGATGCAGAAAAGGTGAGCGCCATCACAGCCATGCTGCAGCCGGCCGACAAGAAGGCTGTCCTACGCTTCCTTGGCATGGTCAACTTCCTGGGGAAGTTCATTCCCAACCTTGCCTCCCACACGACGACTCTGCGCCACCTCGTCAGAAAATCCACAGAGTTCCAGTGGCAACACACACACCAGCTGGAATGAGAGGAGCTCAAACGCAAACTCACTACAGTACCAGTGTTGCCATTTTTTGACACGTCTCGTGCCACCAAAATCTCAACTGATGCCAACCAATCCGGCATTGGAGCAGTGCTCCTGCAGAGGGATGACATGACATCATGGGCCCCAGTGGCCTATGCATCGCGGGCCATGACCCCCACAGAGCAGCGCTACGTGCAAATCGAAAAAGAATGCCTGGGCTTGCTAACCGGTTTAGACAAGTTCCACGATTACGTCTATGGTCTTCCACGGTTCATGGTCAAAACTGACCACCGCCCCCTGGTCAGCATAATAAACAAGGACCTGAACGAGATGACCCCTCGCCTCCAGCGCATCCTACTTAAACTCAGGAGGTACGACTTCCAACTGGTCAACACTCCAGGGAAGGACCTCATCGTGGCGGATGCCCTATCCAGAGCAGTGAGCATGCCGCCAGATGCGGAGGGGTTCGTATGTCAGGTCGAGGCACAGGTGGCTTTTACAGCGGCAAATCTGCCGGCTGACGACTCCAGTCTGGCCCGTATCTGCCGAGAGACTGCGGCCGACCCCTTCAGCAGCGAGTGATGCGCCACATGACGGGAGGATGGCTCAAAGGGCAGTGCCCGCAGTTCTACAATGTACGAGACGACCTAGCCATCATTGATGGTGTCCTTCTGAAGCTGGACCGGATTGTGATTCCGCACAGCATGCACAAGCTGGTTCTCGACCAACTACACGAAGGCCACTTGGGGGTCGAGAAGTGCAGACAGAGGGCTCGAGGGGCGGTATACTGGCCGGGCATCAGTGACGATATTGCCAACATGGTGCTCAACTGTACAACCTGCCAAAGGTTTCAGCCGGCGCAACCTCCTGAGACGCTTCTGCCCCATGAGCTGGTGGCGTCCCCCTGGGCGAAGGTGGGTGCCGACCTATTTCACGCGCTCGGCATGAACTATGTCATCATAGTTGACTACTTCTCTAACTACCCAGAAGTCATACGCCTGCACAATTTGACGTTGTCTGCTGTCATCAGGGCTTGCAAAGACACCTTTGCTCGCCACGGCATTCCGATGACTGTCATGTCGGACAATGGGCCCTGTTTTGCCAGCCATGAATGGTCGTCCTTTGCTGCTTCGTATGGCTTCACACACGTGACGTCCAGTCCTCTGCATCCCCAGTCCAATGGAAAGGCGGAGAAGGGCGTTCACATTGCCAAGCGGCTCCTCTGCAAGGCTGTTGCTGCCGGGTCGGACTTCTACCTCACCCTGCTGGCCTATCGCTCGGCCCCACTAGCCACTGGTCTCTCACCAGCACAGCTGCTGATGGGTCGCGCCCTCAGAACCACTGTGCCTTCCATCCTGGCACCAACAATAGACCATGCTCCGGTACTGCATAGGATGCAACTGCAGCGCGGTCGCCAGAAGAGATTGTACGACATACGGGCAACTGATCTTCCCTCCCTGGCCCCTGGAGACAACGTCCACATCCACCTACCAGACGGTGGCTGGTCAGCACCTGCCGAAGTTCTCCGACGTGTGGCTCCCCGCTCGTTCCTGGTACGCATGCCGGATGGATCCGTGCGTAGGCGCAATCGCCGAGCCCTTCGCTTACTTCCCCGCTCGCAATGGGACCCTATACAGACGCCGTGTCATCATCATAGATTATCATAGAATTTACAGTGCAGAAGGAGGCCATTTGGCCCATCGAGTCCGCACCGGCTCTTGGAAAGAGCACCCTACCCAAGGTCAACACCTCCACCCTATCCCCATAACCCAGTAACCCCACTTAATTCCCACAACCCAGCAACCCCACCCAACACTAAGGGCAATTTTGGACACTAAGGGCAATTTATCATGGCCAATCCACCTAACTTGCACATCTTTGGACTGTGGGAGGAAACCTGAGCACCCGGAGGAAACCCACACAGACACGGGGAGGATGTGCAGACTCCGCACAGACAGTGACCCAAGCCAGAATCGAACTTGGGACCCTGGAGCTGTGAAGCAATTGTGCTATCCACAATGCTACCGTGCTGCCCTCCACTGGTTCCTGATAGCGACTTCGTGGAGCTGCCATATACCATGCCCCTTCTGTAGCCGCTCGTGGCCAGGCTCGCACCACATCCGGTGGTTCTCGACCCACCCTTGAGGCGGTCAACCCGAATTCGTCGCCCACCTACTAGACGGGACTTATGAGACTGTTCACACGTCAAACTTTAGCAACTACTGTTTTGTAACACGTCACTGTTTTATCGTTCCAGGCCTCGTTTGATCGTTCCAAATTTCAACGTTGTTCTTCTTTTGTTATGGTACAACCTCGTTAGCATGTCACACCTGACATCGTCCTTTGTATATAGTTAAGCCCCATGTACATGATGTAAATATTATGCACACACACCTTTAGCTGCACTCAGGACACATTTATATTTATAACCACGTAGGCACATAATCTTGTAAAAAAAAGGGGGATGTCATGATATTCAAACATACATCATAAAACATAAAAATGATAGACAGACCAACAGACCAATTAGCACACATAACACGACAGCCAATCACAGACAAGAGCAGACACAGTAGAAGGCAAGAAACACGACACTTCCTGGGCAGTCCATCTGGAGACAGCACAGGGCCAGGACCTCATTAGCAAGAAACTCACACAGTCACAACGTGTTGAGTACCCAGTCAGATGTATAAATAGTTGGATGGAATAAAACTGCGTTGTACCAATCGCAACCGTGTTGGTTCGTCTGTACCTCAGAGCACCCAACACCTCAACACTGACTGACAGCAACACACAGAGAGACACTGACAGGAGCTCAGAGAGAGACACATTGACATAAACACAAAGAGAGACACTGACCGAAAAACACAGAGTGACACTGATAGAAAAACAGAGAGAGAGAGACACTGATAGAGACAATGACAGAAACACAGACCCTGACAGAAACACAGAGAGACATTGACATGAACACAGAGAGCCACTGACAGAAACACAGAGACAATGAAAGAAGTACAAGAGACACACTGACATAAACAAACAGACCCACTGACCGAAAAACAGAGAGAAAGACACTGATAGGAACACATAGAGACACTGAAACACACAGAGAGAGACACTGACAGAAACAGAGAGAGACACTGACAGAAACAGAAAGAGCGACACTGACAGAAACACACAGAGAGACACTGACAGAAACACAGAGTGAAAGACACTGACAGAAACACAGAGACACTGACAGAAGTACAACAGACACACTGACATAAACACAAACAGACCCACTGACCGAAAAACAGAGAGAAAGACACTGATAGAAACACATAGAGGCACTGAAACACACAGAGAGATACTGACAGAAACACAGAGAGAGAGACACTGACAGAAACACACAGAGAGACACTGACAGAAACACAAATAGAGATACACTGACAGAAACACAGAGAGAGACACTGATAGAAACACACAGAGAGACACTGACAGAAACACAGAGTGAGAGACACTGACAGAAACACACACACAGACACTGACAGAAACACAGAGAGAGATACACTGATAGAAACACACAGAGAGACACTGACAGAAACACAGAGTGAGAGACACTGACAGAAACAGAGAGGCACACTGACAGAAACACAGAGAGAGACACTGACAGAAATAGAAAGAGAGAGACACAGACAGAAACACATCCACACTGACTGAGAGCAACACACAGAGAGACACTGACAGGAGCTCAGAGAGAGAGAGACACAGACAGAAACACAGCCACACTGACTGACAGCAACACACAGAGAGACACTGACAGAAACAGAAAGAGAGAGACACAGACAGAAACACAGCCACACTGACTGACAGCAACACACAGAGTGACACTGACAGGAGCTCAGAGAGAGAGACACACACTGACATAAACACAAAGAGAGACACTGACCAAAAAACACAGAGTGACACTGATAGAAAAACAGAGAGAGAGAGACAATGACAGAAACACAGACACTGACAGAAACACAGAGAGAGACATTGACAGGAACACAGAGAGAGATACACTGATAGAAACACACAGAGAGACACTGACAGAAACACAGAGTGAGAGACACTGACAGAAACAGAGAGGGACACTGACAGAAACATAGGGAGGCACTGACAGAAACACAGAGAGAGACACTGACAGAAATAGAAAGAGAGAGACACAGACAGAAACACATCCACACTGACTGACAGCAACACACAGAGAGACACTGACAGGAGCTCAGAGAGAGAGAGACACAGACAGAAACACAGCCACACTGACTGACAGCAACACACAGAGAGACACTGACAGAAACACACAGAGACACACTGACATAAACACAGACAGACCCACTGACCGAAAAACAGAGAGAAAGACACTGATAGAAACACATAGAGGCACTGAAACACACAGAGAGACACAGACAGGAACACAGAGAGAGATACACTGACAGAAACACAGAGAGAGACACTGACAGAAACACAGAGAGAGATACACTGACAGAAACACAGAGAGAGACACTGATAGAAACACACAGAGAGACACTGACAGAAACACAGAGTGAGAGACACTGACAGAAACACACAGAGAGACACTGACAGAAACACAGAGAGAGATACACTGATAGAAACACACAGAGAGACACTGACAGAAACACAGAGTGAGAGACACTGACAGAAACAGAGAGGGACACTGACAGAAACACAGAGGGAGACACTGACAGAAATAGAAAGAGAGAGACACAGACAGAAACACATCCACACTGACTGACAGCAACACACAGAGAGACACTGACAGAAACAGAAAGAGAGAGACACAGACAGAAACACAGCCACACTGACTGACAGCAACACACAGAGAGACACTGACAGGAGCTCAGAGAGAGAGACACACACTGACATAAACACAAAGAGAGACACTGACCAAAAAACACAGAGTGACACTGATAGAAAAACAGAGAGAGAGAGACAATGACAGAAACACAGACACTGACAGAAACACACAGAGAGACACTGACAGAAACACAGAGTGAGAGACACTGACAGAAACAGAGAGGGACACTGACAGAAACATAGGGAGGCACTGACAGAAACACAGAGAGAGACACTGACAGAAATAGAAAGAGAGAGACACAGACAGAAACACATCCACACTGACTGACAGCAACACACAGAGAGACACTGACAGGAGCGCAGAGAGAGAGAGACACAGACAGAAACACAGCCACACTGACTGACAGCAACACACAGAGAGACACTGACAGAAACAGAAAGAGAGAGACACAGACAGAAACACAGCCACACTGACTGACAGCAACACACAGAGAGACACTGACAGGAGCTCAGAGAGAGAGACACACACTGACATAAACACAAAGAGAGACACTGACCAAAAAACACAGAGTGACACTGATAGAGAAACAGAGAGAGAGAGACACTGACAGAAACACAGACACTGACAGAAACACAGAGAGACATTGACAGGAACACAGAGAGACATTGACAGGAACACAGAGAGCCACTGACAGAAACACAGAGACACTGACAGAAATACAAGAGACACACTGACATAAACACAAACAGACCCACTGACCGAAAAACAGAGAGAAAGACACTGATAGAAACAAATAGAGTCACTGAAACACACAGAGAGACACTGACAGAAACACAGAGTGAGAGACACTGACAGAAACAGAGAGAGACACTGACAGAAACACAGACACTGACAGGAACACAGAGACACTGACAGAAGTACAAGAGACACACTGACATAAACACAAACAGACCCACTGACCGAAAAACGGAGAGAAAGACACTGATAGAAACACATAGAGACATTGAAACACACAGAGAGAAACTGACAGAAACACAGAGTGAGAGACACTGACAGAAACAGAGAGAGACACTGACAGAAACACAGACACTGACAGGAACACAGAGACACTGACAGAAGTACAAGAGACACACTGACATAAACACAAACAGACCCACTGACCGAAAAACGGAGAGAAAGACACTGATAGAAACACATAGAGACATTGAAACACACAGAGAGACACTGACAGAAACAGAGAGAGACACTGACAGAAACATAGACACTGACAGGAACACAGAGACACTGAGAAACCCAGAGAGACACTGACAGAAACACAGAGAGACACTGACAGAAACACAGAGAGAGAGACATTGACAGAAAAACAGAGAGCCACTGACAGAAACACAGAGACAATGACAGAAGTACAGAGAGAGACACTGACAGAAGCTCACAGGGAGACACAGGGAAGCACAGATTCTGACTGAAACACCGAGAGAGGGTCACTGACAGAAACACAGAGACAGGGACAGATAGACCGAGAGTGAGACAATGACAGAAACGCAGAGAGAGACACTGACAGAAACACAAAGATACTGACAGAAACAGCGAGAGACACCGACAGAGACACATATAGAAAAACACTAACCGGGACACACAAACAAACAAAGAACAAAGAAATGTACAGCACAGGAACAGGCCCTTCGGCCCTCCAAGCCCGTGCCGACCATACTGCCCGACTAAACTACAATCTTCTACACTTCCTGGGTCCGTATCCTTCTATTCCCATCCTATTCATATATTTGTCAAGATGCCCCTTAAATGTCCCTATCGTCCCTGCTTCCACTACCTCCTCCGGTAGTGAGTTCCAGGCACCCACTACCCTCTGCGTAAAAAACTTGCCTCGTACATCTACTCTAAACTTTGCCCCTCTCACCTTAAACCTATGCCCCCTAGTAATTGACCCCTCTACCCTGGGGAAAAGCCTCTGACTATCCACTCTGTCAATGCCCCTCATAATTTTGTATACCTCTATCAGGTCGCCCCTCAACCTCCTTCGTTCCAGTGAGAACAAACCGAGTTTATTCAATCGCTCCTCATAGCTTATGCCCTCCATACCAGGCAACATTCTGGTAAATCTCTTCTGCACCCTCTCTAAAGCCTCCACATCCTTCTGGTAGTGTGGCGACCAGAATTGAACACTATACTCCAAGTGTGGCCTAACTAAGGTTCTATACAGCTGCAACATGACTTGCCAATTCTTATACTCAATGCCCCGGCCAATGAAGGCAAGCATGCCGTATGCCTTCTTGACTACCTTCTCCACCTGTGTTGCCCCTTTCAATGACCTGTGGACCTGTACTCCTAGATCTCTTTGACTTTCAATACTCTTGAGGGTTCTACCATTCACTGTATATTCCCTACCTGCATTAGCCCTTCCAAAATGCATTACCTCACATTTGTCCGGATTAAACTCCATCTGCCATCTCTCCGCCCAAGTCTCCAGACAATCTAAATCCTGCTGTATCCTCAGACAGTCCTCTTCGCTATCTGCAATTCCACCAACCTTTGTGTCGTCTGCAAACTTACTAATCAGACCAGTTACATTTTCCTCCAAATCATTTATATATACTACAAAGAGCAAAGGTCCCAGCACTGATCCCTGTGGAACACCACTGGTCACAGCCCTCCAATTAGAAAAGCATCCCTCCATTGCTACCCTCTGCCTTCTATGGCCTAGCCAGTTCTGTATCCACCTTGCCAGTTCACCCCTGATCCCGTGTGACTTCACCTTTTGTACTAGTCTACCATGAGGGACCTTGTCAAAGGCCTTACTGAAGTCCATATAGACAACATCTACTGCCCTACCTGCATCAATCATCTTAGTGACCGCCTCGAAAAACTCTATCAAGTTAGTGAGACACGACCTCCCCTTCACAAAACCGTGCTGCCTCTCACTAATACGTCCATTTGCTTCCAAATGGGAGTAGATCCTGTCTCGAAGAATTCTCTCCAGTAATTTCCCTACCACTGAAGTAAGGCTCACCGGCCTGTAGTTCCCGGGATTATCCTTGCTACCCTTCTTAAACAGAGGAACAACATTGGCTATTCTCCAGTCCTCCGGGACATCCCCTGAAGACAGCGAGGATCCAAAGATTTCTGTCAAGGCCTCAGCAATTTCCTCTCCAGCCTCCTTCAGTATTCTGGGGTAGATCCCATCCGGCCCTGGGGACTTATCTACCTTAATATTTTTTAAGACACCCAACACCTCGTCTTTTTGGATCACAATGTGACCCAGGCTATCTACACCCCCTTCTCCAGACTCAACATCTACCAATTCCTTCTCTTTGGTGAATACTGATGCAAAGTATTCATTTAGTACCTCGCCCATTTCCTCTGGCTCCACACATAGATTCCCTTGCCTATCCTTCAGTGGGCCAACCCTTTCCCTGGCTACCCTCTTGCTTTTTATGTACGTGTAAAAAGCCTTGGGATTTTCCTTAACCCTATTTGCCAATGACTTTTCATGACCCCTTTTAGCCCTCCTGACTCCTTGCTTAAGTTCCTTCCTACTTTCCTTATATGCCACACAGGCTTCGTCTGTTCCCAGCCTTTTAGCCCTGACAAATGCCTCCTTTTTCTTTTTGACGAGGCCTACAATATCACTCGTCATCCAAGGTTCCCGAAAATTGCCGTATTTATCTTTCTTCCTCACAGGAACATGCCTGTCCTGTATTCCTTTCAACTGACACTTGAAAGCCTCCCACATGTCAGATGTTGATTTGCCCTCAAACATCCGCCCCCAATCTATGTTCTTCAGTTCCCGCCTAATATTGTTATAATTAGCCTTCCCCCAATTTAGCACATTCATCCTCGGACCACTCTTATCCTTGTCCACCAGTACTTTAAAACTTACTGAATTGTGGTAAGTTTACTTACTGAATTGTGGTAAGAGACATTGACAGAAAAACAGAGAGAGACACTGACAGAAACATAGAGACACTGACAGAAACACACAGAGAGACACTGACAGAAACAGAGAGAGAGAGACACGGACAGAAACACACAGAGAGAAACTGACAGAAACACACAGAGAGACACAGACAGAAACACACAGAGAGACACTGACAGAAACACACAGAGAAACACTGACCGAAACACAGAGACACTGACAGGAACACAGAGACACTGAGAAACCCAGAGAGACACTGACAGAATAACAGAGAGAGACACTGACAGAAACATAGAGACACTGACAGAAACACACAGAGAGACACTGACAGAAACACACAGACAGTCACTGACAGAAACACAGAGACAATGACATGGAGAGTATGGACAAAGTATGGAGAGAGACACTGACGGAAGCTCACAGGGAGACACTGAGGGAAGCACTGATTCAGATTGAAACACCGAGAGAGGGACACTGACAGAAACACAGAGACACGGTCAGATAGACCGAGAGTGAGACACTGACAGAAATACTGAGAGAGAAACACTGACAAAAACAGAGAGAGAGATATTGACAGAAACCCAGATTGAGACGCACTGACAGAAACACAATTAAGGAGGCAATGACAGAAACACAATTAGGGAGGCAATGAATGATAAACAGAGATACAAACTGACAGAAATACAGAGATACAAACTGACAGAAACACAGGGACACTGACAGAAACAGAGAGAGAGATACTGACAGAAACCCAGATTGAGAGGCACTGACAGAAACACAGATGATGAGGCACTGACAGAAACTCAATTAGGGAGGCAATGAATGATAAAAAGAGATACAAACTGACAGAAATACAGAGAGACACTGACAGAAACACATAGAGAGACACGGACAGAAACACAGACATTGACAGGAACACAGAGACATTGAGAAACCCAGAGAGACACTGACAGAAACACAGAGAGAGACACTGACAGAAACACACAGAGACACTGACAGAAACACAGAGAGAGAGACATTGACAGAAACACAGATTGAGAGGCACTGACAGAAACTCAATTAGGGAGGCAATGAATGATAAACAGAGATACAAACTGACAGAAATACAGAGAGACACTGACAGAAACACACAGAGAGACACTGACAGAAACACAGACATTGACAGGAACACAGAGACATTGAGAAACCCAGAGAGACACTGACAGAAACACAGAGAGAGACACTGACAGAAACACACAGAGACACTGACAGAAACACAGAGAGGGAGACATTGACAGAAAAACAGAGAGAGACACTGACAGAAACATAGAGACACTGACAGAAACACACAGAGAGACACTGACAGAAACAGAGAGAGAGAGACATTGACAGAAAAACAGAGAGTCACTGACAGAAACACAGAGACACTGACAGAAGCACAGAGAGAGACACTGACAGAAGCTCACAGGGAGACACTGAGGGAAGCACAGATTCTGACTGAAACACCGAGAGAGGGACACTGACAGAATCACAGGGACACGGACAGATAGACTGAGAGTGAGACACTGACAGAAACACTGAGAGAGACACTGACAGAAACAGAGAGAGAGATACTGACAGAAACCCAGATTGAGAGGCACTGACAGAAACAAAGATTATGAGGCACTGACAGAAACTCAATTAGGGAGGCACTGAATGAAAAACAGAGATACAAACTGACAGAACTACAGAGATACAAACTGACAGAAATACAGAGAGACCCTGACAAAAACACACAGAGAGACACTGACAGAAAGGCACAGAGAGACACTGACAGAAAGGCACAGAGAGACACTGACAGAAAGGCACAGTGTCACTGGCGGAAACACACAGTGACACTGATAGAAAACAGAGAGAGAGAGGCACTGATAGAGACAATGACAGAAACACAGAGACACTGACAGAAACATAGAGACAATGAAACACACAGAGAGAAACTGACAGAAACACAGAGTGAGAGACACTGACAGAAACACACAGAGAGAAACTGGCAGAAACACAGAGTGAGAGACACTGACAGAAACAGAGAGACACTGACAGAAACATAGGGAGACACTGACAGAAACACAGAGAGAGACACTGACAGAAAAAGAAAGAGAGAGACACAGACAGAAACACACAGAGAGACACTGACAGAAACACAGCGACACTGACAGAAACCCAGGGAGAGACACTGACAGAAACACACAGAGAGACACTGACAGAAACACACAGAGACACTGACAGAAACACACAGAGAGATACTGACAGGAACTCAGAGAGAGAGAGACACTGACAGAAACACAGCCACACTGACTGACAGCAACACACAGAGATACACTGACAGGAGCTCAGAGAGAGAGACACACACTGACATAAACGCAAAGAGAGACACTGACTGAAAAACACAGAGTGACACTGATAGAAAAACAGAGAGAGAGAGACACTGAGAGAGACAATGACAGAAGCACAGAGACACTGACAGAAACACAGAGAGAGAGACATTGACATGAACACAGAGAGACACTGACAGAAACACACAGGGAGACACTGACAGAAACACACAGAGAGACACTGACAGAAACACTGACAGGAACACACAGAGAGACACTGACAGAAACACACAGAGAGGCACTGACAGAAACCCAGAGAGAGACACTGACAGAAACATACAGAGAGACACTGACAGAAACACACAGCGAGCCATTGACAGAAACACACAGAGAGACACTGACAGGAACACAGAGAGACAATGACAGAAGTACAGAGAGAGACACTGACAGAAGCTCACAGGGACACACTGAGGGGAGCACAGATTCTCACTGAAACACCGAGAGAGGGTAACTGACAGAAACACAGAGACAGGGACAGATAGACCGAGAGTGAGACAATGACAGAAACGCAGAGAGAGACACTGACAGAAACAGCGAGAGATTCCGACAGAGACACATATAGAAAAACACTTACCGGGACACACAGATAGAAACTGACAAAAACACAGAGATACTGACAGAAACACACAGAGAGACACTGACAGAAACACACAGAGAGACACTGACAGAAACCAGAGAGAGACATTGACAGAAACACACAGAGAGACACTGACAGAAACATAGAGACACTGACAGGAGCACAGAGACACTGAGAAACCCAGAGAGACACTGACAGAATAACAGAGAGAGACACTGACAGAAACATAGAGACACTGACAGAAACACACAGAGATACACTGACAGAAACACACAGAGACAATGACAGAAGTACAGAGAGAGACACTGACAGAAGCTCACAGGGAGACACTGAGGGAAGCACTAATTCAGACTGAAACACCGAGAGAGGGACACTGACAGAAACACAGGGACACGGTCAGATAGACCGAGAGTGAGACACTGACAGGAACACTGAGAGAGAAACACTGACAAAAACAGAGAGAGAGATACTGACAGAAACCCAGATTGAGAGGCACTGACAGAAACACAGATTATGAGGCACTGACAGAAACTCAATTAGGGAGGCAATGAATGGTAAACAGAGATACAAACTGGCAGAAATACAGAGATACAAACTGACAGAAACACAGAGAGAGACACTGACAGAAAGGCACAGTGACACTGGCGGAAACACATAATGACACTGACAGAAATACAACCACACTGACTGACAGCAACACACAGAGAGACACTGACAGGAGCTCAGAGAGAGACACACTGACATAAACACACAGAGAGACACTGACCGAAAAACACAGAGTGACACTGATAGAAAAACAGAGAGAGAGAGACACTGATAGAGACAATGACAGAAACACAGAGACACTGACAGAAACACAGCCACACTGACTGACAGCAACACACAGAGAGACACTGACAGGAGCTCAGAGAGAGAGACACACTGACATAAACACAAAGAGAGACACTGACCGAAAAACAGAGAGTGACACTGATAGAAAAACAGAGAGAGACACTGATAGAGACAATGACAGAAACACAGACCCTGACAGAAACACAGAGAGACATTGACATGAACACAGAGAGACACTGACAGAAACACAGAGACAATGACAGAAGTACAAGAGACACACTGACATAAACACAAACAGACCCACTGACCGAAAAACAGAGAGAAAGACACTGATAGAAACACATAGAGTCACTGAAACACACAGAGAGATACTGACAGAAACACAGAGAGAGACACTGATAGAAACACACAGAGAGACACTGACAGAAACACAGAGAGAGACACTGATAGAAACACACAGAGAGACACTGACAGAAACACAGAGTGAAAGACACTGACAGAAACAGAGAAACACTGACAGAAACAGAAAGAGAGAGTCACAGACAGAAACACACAACGAGACACTGACAGAGACACACAGAGAGACAGTGACAGAAACACAGACACTGACAGGAACACAGAGACACTGAAAGAAACACAGAGACAATGACAGAAGTACAGAGAGAGACACTGACAGAAGCTCACCGGGAGACACTGAGAGAAGCCCAGATTCTGACTGAAACACCGAGAGAGAGACACTGACAGAAGCACAGACACACGGGCAGATTGACCGAGAGTGAGACACGCAAAGATAGACCGTGAGTGAGACACTGACAGAAACACTGAGAGAGAAACACTGACAGAAACAGAGAGAGAGACACTGACCAAAACTCAGATTGAGAGGCACTGACAGAAACACAATTAGGGAGGCAATGACAGATAAACAGAGATACAAACTGACAGAAATACAGAGAGACACTGACAGAAACACAGAGACCCTGACAGAAACGCACAGAGAGACACTGACAGAAAGGCACAGTGACAATGGCGGAAACACAAAATGACACTGACAGAAACACAGCCACACTGACTGACAGCAACACACAGAGAGACACTGACAGGAGCTCAGAGAGAGACACACTGACATAAACACACAGAGAGACACTGACCGAAAAACACAGAGAGATACTGACAGGAGCTCAGAGAGAGAAAGACACACTGACATAAACACAATTAGAGACACTGTCAGAAACATAGAGAGACACTGACAGAAACAGAGAGAGAGACACTAACAGAAAGACAAAGAGAGAGACACTGACAGAAAGACAAAGACACTGACAGAAACAGAGAGAGAGTGACTGGGAGAGAGAGACATTGACAGAAACACAGAGAGAGACACTGACAGAATTGCAGAGAGACATTGACAGAAACACAGAGAGAGACACTGACAGAAACACACAGAGAGACACTGACAGAAACACAGACACTGACAGGAACACAGAGACACTGAGAAACACAGAGAGACACTGACAGAAACACAGAGACAATGACAGAAGTACAGAGAGAGACACTGACAGAAGCTCACAGGGACACATTGAGGGAAGCACAGATTTTGACTGAAACACCGAGAGAGGGTAACTGACAGAAACACAGAGACAGGGACAGATAGACCGAGAGTGAGACACTGACAGAAACGCAGAGAGAGACACTGACACAAACACACAGACACTGACAGAAACAGCGAGAGACACCGACAGAGACACATATAGAAAGACACTAACCGGGACACACAGAGAGACGCTGATAGAAACACACAGAGAGACACAGACAGAAACACACAGAGAGACACAGACAGAAACACACAGAGAGACACTGACAGAAACCCATAGAAAGACACTGACAGAAACACACAGAGACACTGACAGAAACACACAGAGAGACACTAACAGAAACACACAGAAAAACACTGACAGAAACACAGAGAGACTGACAGAGACACAGAGAGAGACACTGACAGAAACAGAAAGAGAGACACTGACAGAAACACACAGAGAGACACTGACAGAAATACAGAGAGAGAGACATTGACAGAAAAACAGAGAGAGACACTGACAGAAACATAGAGACACTGACAGAAACACACAGAGAGACACTGACAGAAACACACAGAGAGACACTGACAGAAACAGAGAGAGAGAGACATTGACAGAAAAACAGAGAGTCACTGACAGAAACACAGAGACACTGACAGAAGCTCACAGGGAGACACTGAGGGAAGCACAGATTCTGTCTGAAACACCGAGAGAGGGACACTGACAGAATCACAGGGACACGGACAGATAGACTGGGAGTGAGACACTGACAGAAACAGAGAGAGAGATACTGACAGAAACCCAGATTGAGAGGCACTGACAGAAACACAGATTATGAGGCACTGACAGAAACTCAATTAGGGAGGCACTGAATGAAAAACAGAGATACAAACTGACAGAACTACAGAGATACAAACTGACAGAAATACAGAGAGACCCTGACAAAAACACACAGAGAGACACTGACAGAAAGGCACAGAGAGACACTGACAGAAAGGCACAGAGAGACACTGACAGAAAGGCACAGTGTCACTGGCGGAAACACATAAAGACACTGACAGAAACACAGCCACACTGACAGGAACACACAGAGAGACACTGACAGAAACACACAGAGAGACACTGACAGAAACATACAGAGAGACACTGACAGAAACACACAGCGAGCCACTGACAGAAACACACAGAGAGACACTGACAGAAACACAGACACTGACAGGAACACAGAGAGACAATGACAGAAGTACAGAGAGAGACACTGACAGAAGCTCACAGGGACACACTGAGGGAAGCACAGATTCTGACTGAAACACCGAGAGAGGGTAACTGACAGAAACACAGAGACAGGGACAGATAGACCGAGAGTGAGACACTGAGAGAAACACTGAGAGAGAAACACTGACAGAAACAGAGAGACACGGGCAGATAGACCGAGAGTGAGACACGGACAGATAGACCGAGAGTGAGACACTGACAGGAACACTGAGAGAGAAACACTGACAGAAACAGAGAGACACGGGCAGATAGACCGAGAGTGAGACACGGACAGATAGACCGTGAGGAAACACATAAAGACACTGACAGAAACACAGCCACGCTGACTGACAGCAACACACAGAGGGACACTGAAAGGAGCTCAGAGAGAGAGAGACACACTGACATAAACACAAAGAGAGACACATACCAAAAAACACAGAGTGACACTGATAGAAAAACAGAGAGAGAGAGACACTGAGAGAGACAATGACAGAAGCACAGAGACACTGACAGAAACACAGAGAGAGAGACATTGACATGAACACAGAGAGACACTGACAGAAACACACAGGGAGACACTGACAGAAACACACAGAGAGACACTGACAGAAACACAGAAACACTGACAGGAACACACAGAGAGACACTGACAGAAACACACAGAGAGGCACTGACAGAAACCCAGAGAGAGACACTGACAGAAACATACAGAGAGACACAGACAGAAACACAGCCACACTGACTGACAGCAACACACAGAGATACACTGACAGGAGCTCAGAGAGAGAGACGCACACTGACATAAACGCAAAGAGAGACACTGACTGAAAAACACAGAGTGACACTGATAGAAAAACAGAGAGAGAGAGACACTGAGAGAGACAATGACTGAAGCACAGAGACACTGACAGAAACACAGAGAGAGAGACATTGACATGAACACAGAGAGACACTGACAGAAACACACAGGGAGACACTGACAGAAACACACAGAGAGACACTGACAGAAACACAGAAACACTGACAGGAACACACAGAGAGACACTGACAGAAACACACAGAGAGGCACTGACAGAAACCCAGAGAGAGACACTGACAGAAACATACAGAGAGACACTGACAGAAACACACAGCGAGCCACTGACAGAAACACACAGAGAGACACTGACAGAAACACAGACACTGACAGGAACACAGAGAGACAATGACAGAAGTACAGAGAGAGACACTGACAGAAGCTCACAGGGACACACTGAGGGAAGCACAGATTCTCACTGAAACACCGAGAGAGGGTAACTGACAGAAACACAGAGACAGGGACAGATAGACCGAGAGTGAGACAATGACAGAAACGCAGAGAGAGACACTGACAGAAACACAAAGACACTGACAGAAACAGCGAGAGATTCCGACAGAGACACATATAGAAAAACACTTACCGGGACACACAGATAGAAACTGACAGAAACACAGAGATACTGACAGAAACACACAGAGAGACACTGACAGAAACACACAGAGAGACACTGACAGAAACCAGAGAGAGACATTGACAGAAACACACAGAGAGACACTGACAGAAACATAGAGACACTGACAGGAGCACAGAGACACTGAGAAACCCAGAGAGACACTGACAGAATAACAGAGAGAGACACTGACAGAAACATAGAGACACTGACAGAAACACAAAGAGAGACACTGACCGAAAAACAGAGAGTGACACTGATAGAAAAACAGAGAGAGACACTGATAGAGACAATGACAGAAACACAGACCCTGACAGAAACACAGAGAGACATTGACATGAACACAGAGAGACACTGACAGAAACACAAAGAGAGACACTGACAGAAACACAGACACTGACAGGAACACAGAGACATTGAAAGAAACACAGAGAGAGACACTGACAGTAACACACAGAGACACTGACAGAAACACAGAGAGTCACTGACAGAACCACAGAGACAATGACAGAAGTACAGAGAGAGACACTGACAGAAGCTCACAGGGAGACACTGAGAGAAGCCCAGATTCTGACTGAAACACCGAGAGAGAGACACTGACAGAAGCACAGACACACGGGCAGATAGACCGAGAGTGAGACACGCAAAGATAGACCGAGAGTGAGACACTGACAGAAACACTGAGAGAGAAACACTGACAGAAACAGAGAGAGAGACACTGACCGAAACTCAGATTGAGAGGCACTGACAGAAACACAATTAGGGAGGCAATGACAGATAAACAGAGATACAAACTGACAGAAATACAGAGAGACACTGACAGAAACACAGAGACCCTGACAGAAACGCACAGAGAGACACTGACAGAAAGGCACAGTGACAATGGCGGAAACACAAAATGACACTGACAGAAACACAGCCACACTGACTGACAGCAACACAGAGAGATACTGACAGGAGCTCAGAGAGAGAAAGACACACTGACATAAACACAATTAGAGACACTGTCAGAAACATAGAGAGACACTGACAGAAACAGAGAGAGAGACACTAACAGAAAGACAAAGAGAGAGACACTGACAGAAAGACAAAGACACTGACAGAAACAGAGAGAGAGTGACTGGGAGAGAGAGACATTGACAGAAACACAGAGAGAGGCACTGACAGAAACACAGAGAGAGACACTGACAGAATTGCAGATAGACATTGACAGAAACACAGAGAGAGACACTGACAGAAACACACAGAGAGACACTGACAGAAACACAGACACTGACAGGAACACAGAGACAGTGAGAAACACAGAGAGACACTGACAGAAACACAGAGAGAGCCACTGACAGAATCACACAGAGAGACACTGACAGAAACACAGACACTGACAGGAACACAGAGACAGTGAGAAACACAGAGAGACATTGACAGAAACACAGAGAGAGACACTGACAGAAACACACAGTGAGACACTGACAGAAACACAGACACTGACAGGAACACAGAGACAGTGAGAAACACAGAGAGACACTGACAGAAACACACAGAGAGCCACTGACAGAAACACAGAGACAATGACAGGAGTACAGAGAGAGACACTGACAGAAGCTCACAGGGAGACACTGAGGGAAGCACAGATTTTGACTGAAACACCGAGAGAGGGACACTGACAGAAACACAGAGACACGGACAGATAGACCGAGAGTGAGACACTGACAGAAACGCAGAGAGAGAAACACTGACAGAAACAGAGAGAGAGATATTGACAGAAACGCAGAGAGAGACACTGACACAAACACACAGACACTGACAGAAACAGCGAGAGACACCGACAGAGACACATATAGAAAGACACTAACCGGGACACACAGAGAGACACTGTTAGGAACACAGAGATACTGACAGAAACACACAGAGAGACACTGACAGAAACACACAGAGAGACACTGACAGAAACACACATAGATACTGACAGAAACATAGAGAGACTGACAGAATCACACAGAGAAACACTGACAGAAACACACAGAGAGAGACATTGACAGAAACACAGAGAGCCACTGACAGAAACACAGAGACAATGACAGAAGTACAGAGAGAGACACTGACAGAAGCTCACAGGGAGACACTGAGGGAAGCACAGATTCTGACTGAAACACCGAGAGAGGGTAACTGACAGAAACACAGAGACAGGGACAGATAGATCGAGAGTGAGACACTGAGAGAAACACTGAGAGAGAAACACTGACAGAAACACAGAGACACGGGCAGATAGACCGAGAGTGAGACACGGACAGATAGACCGAGAGTGAGACACTGACAGGAACACTGAGAGAGAAACACTGACGGAAACAGAGAGACACGGGCAGATAGACCGAGAGTGAGACACGGACAGATAGACCGTGAGGAAACACATAAAGACACTGACAGAAACACAGCCACGCTGACTGACAGCAACACACAGAGGGACACTGAAAGGAGCTCAGAGAGAGAGAGACACACTGACATAAACACAAAGAGAGACACATACCAAAAAACACAGAGTGACACTGATAGAAAAACAGAGAGCGAGAGACACTGATAGAGACAATGACAGAAACACAGAGACACTGACAGAAACACAGAGAGGCATTGACATGAACAAAGAGAGCCACTGACAGAAACACAGAGACAATAACAGAAGTACAAGAGACACACTGACATAAACACAGACAGACCCACTGACCGAAAAACAGAGAGAAAGACACTGATAGAAACACATAGAGACACTGAAACACACAGAGAGACACTGACAGAAACAGCGAGAGAGATACTGATAGAAACACAGAGACACTGACAGAAACACAGAGTGACACTGATAGAAAAACAGAGAGAGTCACTGATAGAGACAATGACAGAAACACAGACCCTGACAGAAACACAGAGACATTGACATGAACACAGAGAGCCACTGACAGAAACACAGAGACACTGACAGAAACACAGAGAGAGAGACATTGACATGAACACAGAGAGCCACTGACAGAAACACAGAGACAATGACAGAAGGACAAGAGACACACTGACATAAACACAGACAGACCCACTGACCGAAAAACAGAGAGAAAGACACTGATAGAAACACATAGAGACACTGAAACACACAGAGAGACACTGACAGAAACACAGAGAGAGAGACACTGACAGAAACACATAGAGTCACTGAAACACACAGAGAGAGACACTGACAGAAACACACAGAGGCACTGACAGAAACACAGAGAGAGACACTGATAGAAACACATAGAGGCACTGAAACACACAGAGAGACACTGACAGAAACACAGAGAGAGGGACACTGATAGAAACACATAGAGTCACTGAAACACACAGAGAGAGACACTGACAGAAACACACAGAGACACTGACAGAAACACAGAGAGAGACACTGATAGAAACACATAGAGGCACTGACAGAAACACACAGAGACACTGACAGAAACACAGAGAGAGACACTGATAGAAACACATAGAGGCACTGAAACACACAGAGAGAAACAGACAGAATCACAGAGACACTGACAGAAACAGAGCGAGACACTGACAGAAACACAGAGAGAGACACTGACAGAAAAAGAAAGAGAGAGACACAGACAGAAACACACAGAGAGACACTGGCAGAAACACAGAGACACTGACAGAAACACAGGGAGAGACACTGACAGAAACACACAGAGAGACACTGACAGAAACACACAGAGACAATGACAGAAGTACAGAGAGAGACACTGACAGAAGCTCACAGGGAGACACTGAGGGAAGCACTAATTCAGACTGAAACACCGAGAGAGGGACACTGACAGAAACACAGGGACACGGAAACACTGAGAGAGAAACACTGACAAAAACAGAGAGAGAGATACTGACAGAAACCCAGATTGAGAGGCACTGACAGAAACACAGATTATGAGGAACTGACAGAAACTCAATTAGGGAGGCAATGAATGGTAAACAGAGATACAAACTGGCAGAAATACAGAGATACAAACTGACAGAAACACAGAGAGAGACACTGACAGGAGCTCAGAGAGAGACACATTGACATAAACACACAGGGAGACACTGACCGAAAAACACAGAGTGACACTGATAGAAAAACAGAGAGAGAGACTGTAAGGTTTTCGGGCAATTCGGCTTTTTTGGAACTGCCCAAGAATAAAACTCAGAGACTGTAAACTGACTTTTCAGCCAAGAGAACGTAACCAGATTTCCCAGCAGGCTTGGTCCGCTGAGCTGAGTAGGGACATAAGTATTTACAAACCCCCCCCCTAGGAGCTACAAGGAAGAAGGAGCCAGACAACGAGATAAGATCAAAACACAGACCAAGGGGCATGGGAATACACAGGGGGCCTGCCTGCAAGCAGGACAATGGGATGGTCATAGCCCCATGCAAATGTAAATGACCTGGCCTCCACCAGAGCAGAATCCAATTAACACCCCATCAACATAGCGAGGTGAGAATAGCAGCCATCTCCGGAGCAGCTGGAAGACACTGAAATTCTTCACAAGAGAGCTTAACCTCGTTATCCTAAAAAACAGACTGTCTGGGCTCAGTACATTGCGCTGGAAAAGCCCCTTGAAGATAAGCGGTAGAAAAAACCAAGTTGGAGGCGGACCTGGGGGAGGTACTCCAATCTTGACAGAAGCTACCGGCAGGAACTCACTGGGAGAAGGGGGCGGAGTCAGCGCCAAATTCAAATCGCGGACGGTAGAAAAAACCAAGTTGGAGGCGGACCTGGGGGAGGTACTCCAATCTTGACAGAAGCTACCGGCAGGAACTCACTGGAAGGAGGGGGCGGAGTCGGCGCCAAATTCAAATCGCGCAGGTCTGCCTAGCTGGAAGGAGCGGACCTGCGAGGAATACCCGGAAACAAACAGCTCTGACCGGCTCAAAGGGGGCGGGACCAGCGGGAACTTTAAACCTTACCTTTTCAATGCAAAAGGGGCTGGCCGAACACAGGACAAAGCCAGGTAAAACAATATAAAAGGGGCTGTGTTTCGATTGAGGGTCTCTGGGCTCTTGGCTCGACCTCTGCACCTTTGACTTGACCTCTGCAGCCTGTGACCGTAAGTACCCTGCAGCAGCTTGCGAAACTCCCTTGACTTTAATAGTGGTTGAGGCTTTGGGGAAGGGAACTTGATTTGTGTTTTGTGCTATTGCTAAAACTGTGCAACCATAAGATTTTTCGTTGTGTCCGTTATAATACTTTCTGAATAGACTTAGCTTGTGTTAGAGTTTAAGATTTTATTATATTTTCTTCTGTTGATGATTTTGACCTGGGTTTTGCAATAAACCTTGATTTGCTGATAATTGGAGTCGTTTAAATTCTTCAATCTTTCACCAGCGATCTCTGACCAAGTCATTGTTAAAATATTCCTCACCTTAATTCCGGGTTCAAGAATCAAGGGTCATCTTGAGCGATTCACTCAGGACAGACTGCTGGTTAGGTAATAAACAGCAGTGTCCTATTCTCTCTCTTGGGAAAGCTACTCTAGCGAAGTAGGAACCGGGTGGGTGTTGCACCACCGGCAAGAGAGAGAATCACCTGGGTATTGGTAGGGGTCTGGAGATCTGTGTGATATAAGCCTCAGGCTGCCGGTTAGGGATAAACGGCAGGCTTGATTCAGTGCTCTCTTCAGTGGAAGTGTCCCAGTGCGGCATCCCCTGGCCTCTGAAGTTTCAGTGCCAGCTGGAGAGAGACACACACAGATACTCAAACCCCAGATATCGGCCCAGTAGTGGAGTAGCAGAGATGGCACCCTCTACAAGACACACTGATAGAGACAATGACAGAAACACAGAGACACTGACAGAAACACAGCCACACTGACTGACAGCAACACACAGAGAGACACTGACAGGAGCTCAGAGAGCGAGAGACACACTGACATAAACACAAAGAGAGACACGGAACGAAAAACACAGAGTGACACTGATAGAAAAACAGAGAGAGAGAGACACTGATAGAGACAATGACAGAAACACAGACCCTGACAGAAACACAGAGAGACATTGACAGGAACACAGAGAGCCACTGACAGAAACACAGAGACAATGACAGAAGTAAAAGAGACACACTGACATAAACACAAACAGACCCACTGACCGAAAAACAGAGAGAAAGACACTGATAGAAACACATAGAGTCACTGAAACACATAGAGAGATACTGACAGAAACACAGAGAGAGACACTGACAGAAACAGAGAGACACTGACAGAAACAGAAAGAGAGAGTCACAGACAGAAACACACACCGAGACACTGACAGAAACACAAAGAGAGACACTGACAGAAACACAGACACTGACAGGAACACAGAGACACTGAAAGAAACACAGAGAGAGACACTGACAGTAACACACAGAGACACTGACAGAAACACAGAGAGACATTGACAGAAAAACAGAGAGTCACTGACAGAAACACAGAGACATTGACAGAAACGCACAGAGACACTGACAGAAACAGAGAGACACTGACAGAAACAGAAAGAGAGAGTCACAGACAGAAACACACACCGAGACACTGACAGAAACACAAAGAGAGACACTGACAGAAACACAGACACTGACAGGAACACAGAGACACTGAAAGAAACACAGAGAGAGACACTGACAGTAACACACAGAGACACTGACAGAAACACAGAGAGACATTGACAGAAAAACAGAGAGTCACTGACAGAAACACAGAGACAATGACAGAAGTACAGAGAGAGACACTGACAGAAGCTCACAGGGAGACACTGAGGGCAGCACTGATTCAGATTGAAACACCGAGAGAGGGACACTGACAGAAACACAGGTACACGGTCAGAGAGACCGAGAGTGAGACACTGACTGAAACACTGAGTGAGAAACACTGACAAAAACAGAGAGAGAGATACTGACAGAAACACACAGAGAGGTACTGACAGAAACACAGAGAGAGACACTGATAGAAACACACAGAGAGACACTGACAGAAACACAGAGTGAAAGACACTGACAGAAACAGAGAGACACTGACAGAAACAGAAAGAGAGAGTCACAGACAGAAACACACACCGAGACACTGACAGAAACACAAAGAGAGACACTGACAGAAACACAGACACTGACAGGAACACAGAGACACTGAAAGAAACACAGAGAGAGACACTGACAGTAACACACAGAGACACTGACAGAAACACAGAGAGACATTGACAGAAAAACAGAGAGTCACTGACAGAAACACAGAGACAATGACAGAAGTACAGAGAGAGACACTGACAGAAGCTCACAGGGAGACACTGAGGGCAGCACTGATTCAGATTGAAACACCGAGAGAGGGACACTGACAGAAACACAGGGACACGGTCAGATAGACCGAGAGTGAGACACTGACAGAAACACTGAGAGAGAAACACTGACAAAAACAGAGAGAGAGATACTGACAGAAACCCAGATTGAGAGGCACTGACAGAAACACAATTAGGGAGGCAATGAATGAGAAACAGAGATACAAACTGACAGAAATACAGAGATACAAACTGACAGAAACACACAGAGAATCCCTGACAGAAACACACAGAGAGACACTGACAGAAAGGCACAGTGACACTGGCGGAAACACATAAAGACACTGACAGAAACACAAACACACTGACTGACAGCAACACACACACAGATACTGACAGGAGGTCAGAGAGAGAGAGACACTGACAGAAACACAGCTACACTGACTGACAGCAACACACAGAGAGACACTGACAGGAGCTCAGAGAGAGAGACACACACTGACATAAACACAAAGAGAGACATGGACCGAAAAACACAGAGTGACACTGATAGAAAAACAGAGAGCGAGAGACACTGATAGAGACAATGACAGAAACACAGAGACACTGACAAAAACACAGAGAGACATAGACATGAACAAAGAGAGCCCCTGACAGAAACACAGAGACAATAACAGAAGTACAAGAGACACACTGACATAAACACAGACAGACCCACTGACCGAAAAACAGGGAGAAAGACACTGATAGAAACACATAGAGTCACTGAAACACACAGAGAGAGAGACACTGATAGAAACACACAGAGAGACACTGACAGAAACACAGAGACAATGACAGAAACACACAGAGACACACTGACATAAACACAGACAGACCCACTGACCGAAAAACAGAGAGAAAGACACTGATAGAAACACATAGAGTCACTGAAACACACAGAGAGACACTGACAGAAACACAGACAGACCCACTGACCGAAAAACAGAGAGAAAGACACTGATAGAAACACATAGAGTCACTGAAACACACAGAGAGACACTGACAGAAACACAGACAGACCCACTGACCGAAAAACAGAGAGAAAGACACTGATAGAAACACATAGAGTCACTGAAACACACAGAGCGACACTGACAGAAACAGCGAGAGAGACACTGATAGAAAAACAGAGAGAGACACTGATAGAGACAATGACATAAACACAGACCCTGACAGAAACACAGAGACATTGACATGAACACAGAGAGCCACTGACAGAAACACAGAGAGCCACTGACAGAAACACAGAGACAATGAAAGAAGTACAAGAGACACACTGACATAAACACAGACAGACCCACTGACCGAAAAACAGAGAGAAAGACACTGATAGAAACACATAGAGGCACTGACAGAAACACAGAGAGAGAGACACTGATAGAAACACACAGAGAGAAACAGACAGAATCACAGAGACACTGACAGAAACAGAGCGAGACACTGACAGAAACATAGGGAGACACTGACAGAAACACAGAGAGAGACACTGACAGAAAAAGAAAGAGAGAGACACAGACAGAAACACACAGAGAGACACTGACAGAAACACAGAGACACTGACAGAAACACAGGGAGAGACACTGACAGAAACACACAGAGAGACACTGACAGAAACACACAGAGACAATGACAGAAGTACAGAGAGAGACACTGACAGAAGCTCACAGGGAGACACTGAGGGAAGCACTAATTCAGACTGAAACACCGAGAGAGGGACACTGACAGAAACACAGGGACACGGTCAGATAGACCGAGAGTGAGACACTGACAGGAACACTGAGAGAGAAACACTGACAAAAACAGAGAGAGAGATACTGACAGAAACCCAGATTGAGACGCACTGACAGAAACACAGATTATGAGGCACTGACAGAAACTCAATTAGGGAGGCAATGAATGGTAAACAGAGATACAAACTGGCAGAAATACAGAGATACAAACTGACAGAAACACAGAGAGAGACACTGACAGAAAGGCACAGTGACACTGGCGGAAACACATAATGACACTGACAGAAATACAACCACACTGACTGACAGCAACACACAGAGAGACACTGACAGGAGCTCAGAGAGAGACACATTGACATAAACACACAGAGAGACACTGACCGAAAAACACAGAGTGACACTGATAGAAAAACAGAGAGAGAGACACACTGATAGAGACAATGACAGAAACACAGAGACACTGACAGAAACACAGCCACACTGACTGACAGCAACACACAGAGAGACACTGACAGGAGCTCAGAGAGAGAGACACACTGACATAAACACAAAGAGAGACACTGACCGAAAAACACAGAGTGACACTGATAGAAAAACAGAGAGAGACACTGATAGAGACAATGACAGAAACACAGACCCTGACAGAAACACAGAGAGACATTGACATGAACACAGAGAGCCACTGACAGAAACACTGAGACAATGACAGAAGTACAAGAGACACACTGACATAAACACAAACAGACCCACTGACCGAAAAACAGAGAGAAAGACACTGATGGAAACACATAGAGTCACTGAAACACAGAGCGATACTGACAGAAACACAGAGAGAGACACTGATAGAAACACACAGAGAGACACTGACAGAAACACAGAGTGAAAGACACTGACAGAAACAGAGAGACACTGACAGAAACAGAAAGAGAGAGTCACAGACAGAAACACACACCGAGACACTGACCGAAACACAAAGAGAGACACTGACAGAAACACAGACACTGACAGGAACACAGAGACACTGAAAGAAACACAGAGAGAGACACTGACAGTAACACACAGAGACACTGACAGAAACACAGAGAGACATTGACAGAAAAACAGAGAGTCACTGACAGAAACACAGAGACAATGACAGAAGTACAGAGAGAGACACTGACAGAAGCTCACAGGGAGACACTGAGGGCAGCACTGATTCAGATTGAAACACCGAGAGAGGGACACTGACAGAAACACAGGGACACGGTCAGATAGACCGAGAGTGAGACACTGACAGAAACACTGAGAGAGAAACACTGACAAAAACAGAGAGAGAGATACTGACAGAAACCCAGATTGAGAGGCACTGACAGAAACACAGATTATGAGGCACTGACAGAAACTCAATTAGGGAGGCAATGAATGATAAACAGGGATACAAACTGACAGAAACACAGAGAGACACTGACAGAAACATACAGAGAGACACAGACAGAAACACACAGAGAGACACTGAGTGAAACCCAGAGAGAGACACTGACAAAAACACACAGAGAGACACTGACAGAAACACACAGAGAGACACTGACAGAAACACACAGAGAGACACTGACAGAAAGGCACAGTGACACTGGCGGAAACACATAAAGACACTGACAGAAACACAACCACACTGACTGACAGCAACACACAGAGAGATACTGACAGGAGCTCAGAGAGAGAGAGACACTGACAGGAACAGCGAGAGACACCGACAGAGACACATATAGAAAAACACTTACCGGAACACACAGAGAGACACTGACAGAAACACACAGAGAGACACTGACAGAAACACACAGAGAGACACTGACAGAAACCAGAGAGAGACATTGACAGAAACATACAGAGAGACACTGACAGAAACACAGAGTGAAAGACACTGACAGAAACAGAGAGACACTGACAGAAACAGAAAGAGAGCGTCACAGACAGAAACACACACCGAGACACTGACAGAAACACAAAGAGAGACACTGACAGAAACACAGACACTGACAGGAACACAGAGACACTGAAAGAAACACAGAGAGAGACACTGACAGTAACACACAGAGACACTGACAGAAACACAGAGAGACATTGACAGAAAAACAGAGAGTCACTGACAGAAACACAGAGACAATGACAGAAGTACAGAGAGAGACACTGACAGAAGCTCACAGGGAGACACTGAGGGCAGCACTGATTCAGATTGAAACACCGAGAGAGGGACACTGACAGAAACACAGGGACACGGTCAGATAGACCGAGAGTGAGACACTGACAGAAACACTGAGAGAGAAACACTGACAAAAACAGAGAGAGAGATACTGACAGAAACCCAGATTGAGACATTGACAGAAACACACAGAGAGACACTGACAGAAAGGCACAGTGACACTGGCGGAAACACATAAAGACACTGACAGAAACACAACCACACTGACTGACAGCAACACACAGAGAGATACTGACAGGAGCTCAGAGAGAGAGAGACACTGACAGGAACAGCGAGAGACACCGACAGAGACACATATAGAAAAACACTTACCGGAACACACAGAGAGACACTGACAGAAACACACAGAGAGACACTGACAGAAACCAGAGAGAGACATTGACAGAAACATACAGAGGGACACTGACAGAAACACACAGAGAGACACTGACAGAAACACACTGAGAGACACTGACAGAAACCCATAGAAAGACACTGACCGAAACACAGAGACACTGACAGGAACACAGAGACACTGAAAAACCCAGAGAGACACTGACAGAATAACAGAGAGAGACACTGACAGAAACATAGAGACACTGACAGAAACACACAGAGAGACACTGACAGAAACTCACAGAGAGAGACTTTGACAGAAAAACAGAGAGTCACTGACAGAAACACAGAGACAATGACAGAGGTATGGAGAGAGACACTGACAGAAGCTCACAGGGAGACACTGAGGGAAGCAGTGATTCAGACTGAAACACCGAGAGAGGGACACTGACAGAAACACAGAGACACGGACAGATAGACCGAGAGTGAGACACTGACAGGAACACACAGAGAGATACTGACAGAAACACAGGGACACTGGTGGAAACACATAAAGACACTGACAGAAACACAACCACTCTGACTGACAGCAACACACAGAGAGATACTGACAGGAGCTCAGAGAGAGAGAAAAACACTGACAGAAACACAGCCACACTGACTGACAGCAACACACAGAGAGACACTGACAGGAGCTCAGAGAGCGAGAGACACACTGACATAAACACAAAGAGAGACACGGAACGAAAAACACAGAGTGACACTGATAGAAAAACAGAGAGAGAGAGACACTGATAGAGACAATGACAGAAACACAGAGACACTGACTGAAACACAGAGAGAGAGACATTGACACGAACACAGAGAGCCTCTGCCAGAAACACAGAGACAATGACAGAAGTACAAGAAAAACACTGACATAAACATAAACAGACCAACAGACCGAAAAACAGAGAGAAAGACACTGATAGAAACACATAGAGTCACTGAAACACACAGAGAGACACTGACAGAAACACAGAGAGACACTGATAGAAACACACAGAGAGACACTGACAGAAACACAGAGAGACACTGAAACACACAGAGGCACTGACAGAAACAGAGAGAGAGAGACACTGATAGAAACACAGAGTGAGAGACATTGACGGAAACAGAGAGAGACACTGACAGAAACATAGGGAGACACTGACAGAAACACACAGAGACACTGACAGAAACACACAGAGAGATACTGACAGGAGCTCAGAGAGAGAGACACTGACAGAAACACAGCCACACTGACTGACAGCAACACACAGGGAGACACTTACAGGAGCTTAGAGAGAGACACTGACATAAACCCAAAGAGAGACACTGACCGAAAACCACAGAGTGACACTGATAGAAAAACAGAGAGAGAGAGACACTGATAGAGACAATGACAGAAACACAGACCCTGACAGAAACACAGAGAGACATTGACATGAACACAGAGAGCCACTGACAGAAACACAGAGACACTGACAGAAACACAGAGAGAGAGACATTGACATGAACACAGAGAGCCACTGACAGAAACACAGACACTGACAGAAACACAGAGAGAGACATTGACAGGAACATAGAGAGCCACTGACAGAAACACAGAGACAATGACAGAAGTACAAGAGACACACTGACATAAACACAAACAGACCCACTGACCGAAAAACAGAGAGAAAGACACTGATAGGAACACAGAGAGACACTGAAACACACAGAGAGCCACTGACAGAAACACAGAGACACTGACAGAAGTACAAGAGACACACTGACATAAACACAGACAGACCCACTGACCGAAAAACAGAGAGAAAGACACTGATAGAAACACATAGAGTCACTGAAACACACAGAGAGACACTGACAGAAACACAGACAGACCCACTGACCGAAAAACAGAGAGAAAGACACTGATAGAAACACATAGAGTCACTGAAACACACAGAGAGATACTAACAGAAACACAGAGAGAGAGACTGATAGAAACACACAGAGAGACACTGACAGAAACACAGAGTGAGAGACACTGACAGAAACAGAGAGAGAGACACTGACAGAAACAGAAAGAGAGAGTCACAGACAGAAACACGCAGAGACACTGACACTGAGAGAGAGACACTGATAGAAACACACAGAGAGACACTGACAGAAACACAGACACTGACAGGAACACAGAGAGAGGCACTGACAGAAACACAAAGAGAAAGACACTGACAGAAACACAAAGACACTGACAGAAACAGAGAGAGAGACACTGACAGAAACAGAGAGAGAGTGTCTGGGAGAGAGAGAGAGAGAGAGGCACTGACAGAAACACCGAGAGAGGGACACTGACAGAAACACTGATTGAGAGGCACTGACAGAAATGCAGATTATGAGGCACTGACAGAAACTCAATTAGGGAGGCAATGACAGATAAACAGAGATACAAACTGACAGGAGCACAGAGATACAAACTGACAGAAATACAGAGAGACCCTGACAGAAACACAGAGAGAGACACTGACAGAAAGGCACAGTGACACTGGCGGAAACACATAAAGACACTGACAGAAACACAGCCAAAACGACTGAGAGCAACACACAGAGAGATACTGACAGGAGCTCAGAGAGAGACACTGACAGAAACACAGCCACACTGACTGACAGCAACACAAAGAGAGATACTGACAGGAGCTCAGAGAGAGACACAATGACAGAAACACAAAGAGAGACACTGACCGAAAAACACAGAGTGACACTGATAGAAAAAAGAGAGAGAGAGAGACACTGACAGAAACACAGCCACACTGACTGACAGCAACACACAGAGAGATACTGACAGGAGCTCAGAGAGAGACACTGACAGAAACACAGCCACACTGACTGACAGCAACACACAGAGAGACACTGACAGGAGCTCAGAGAGAGACACACTGACATAAACACAAAGAGAGACACTGACCGAAAAACACAGAATGACACTGATAGAAAAACAGAGAGAGAGAGACACTGATAGAGACAATGACAGAAACACAGACACTGACAGAAACACAGAGACAATGACAGAAGTACAAGAGACACACTGACATAAACACAGACAGACCCACTGACCGAAAAACAGAGAGAAAGACACTGATAGAAACACATAGAGTCACTGAAACACACAGAGAGATACTGACAGAAACACAGAGAGAGACACTGATAGAAACACACAGAGAGACACTGACAGAAACACAGAGTGAGAGACACTGATAGAAACACAGAGAGACACTGATAGAAATACAGAGTGAGAGACACTGATAGAAACGCAGTGTGAGAGACACTGACAGAAACACAGAGACACTGACAGAAACACACAGAGACACACTGACATAAACACAGACAGACCCACTGACCGAAAAACAGAGAGAAAGACACTGATAGAAACACATCGAGGCACTGAAACACACAGAGGCACTGACAGAAACACAGAGAGAGAGACACTGATAGAAACACACAGAGAGACACTGACAGAATCACAGAGACACTGAAACACACAGAGAGACACAGAGAGAAACACAGTGTGAGAGACACTGACAGAAACAGAGAGAGACACTGACAGAAACATAGGGAGACACTGACAGAAACACAGAGAGAGGCACTGACAGAAACAGAAAGAGAGAGTCACAGACAGAAACACACAGAGACACTGACAGAAACACACACAGAGACACTGACAGAAACACAGAGACACTGACAGAAACCCAGGGAGAGATGTTGACAGAAACACAGAGAGACACTGACAGAAACACACAGAGAGACACTGACAGAAACACAGAGAGACACTGAAACACACAGAGGCACTGACAGAAACACAGAGAGAGAGACACTGATAGAAACACACAGAGAGACACTGACAGAATCACAGAGACACTGAAACACACAGAGAGACACAGAGAGAAACACAGTGTGAGAGACACTGACAGAAACAGAGAGAGACACTGACAGAAACATAGGGAGACACTGACAGAAACACAGAGAGAGGCACTGACAGAAACAGAAAGAGAGAGTCACTGACAGAAACACACAGAGACACTGACAGAAACACACAGAGAGACACTGACAGAAACACACACAGAGACACTGACAGAAACACAGAGACACTGACAGAAACCCAGGGAGAGATGTTGACAGAAACACAGAGAGACATTTACAGAAAAACAGAGAGCCACTGACAGAAACACAGAGACAATGACAGAAGTACAGGGAGACACTGACAGAAGCTCACAGGGAGACACTGGCAGAAACACACAGAGACACTGACAGAAACAGAGAGAGAGAGCCACTGACCGAAAAACAGAGAGAAAGTCACTGATAGAAACACAGAGTCACTGAAACACACAGAGACACTGACAGAAACACAGAGAGAGAGACACTAATAGAAACACATAGAGAGACACTGACAGAAACTCAGAGAGACACTGACAGAAACAGAGAGAGACACTGACAGAAACACAAAGAGAGAGACACTGACAGAAACACAAAGGCACTGACAGAAACAGAGAGAGTCTCGAAAAGAGTGAGAGAGGCACTGACAGAAACACAGAGAGAGTCACTGACAGAACCGCAGAGAGAGACACTGACAGAAACACACAGAGACACTGACAGAAATAGGGAGAGAAACTGATAGAGACACATATCGAAAAACACTTACCAGGACACACAGAGAGACACTGATAGAAACATAGAGACACTGACAGGAACAGAAAGAGAGAGACACTGATAGAGACACTGACAGAAACATACAGAGAGACACAGACAGAAACACACAGAGAGAGCCACTGACCGAAAAACAGAGAGAAAGACACTGATAGAAACACAGAGAGACACTGAAACACACAGAGAGACACTGACAGAAACACAGAGAGAGAGACACTGATAGAAACACAGTGTGAGAGACACTGACAGAAACAGAGAGAGAAAGACACTGACAGAAACAGAGAGAGACACTGACAGAAACATACAGAGACACTGACAGAAAATCAGAGAGACTCTGACAGAAACAGAGAGAGACACTGACAGAAACACAAAGAGAGAGACACTGACAGAAACACAAAGGCACTGACAGATACAGAGAGAGTCTCGAAAAGAGTGAGAGAGGCACTGACAGAAACACAGAGAGAGTCACTGACAGAACCGCAGAGAGAGACACTGACAGAAACACACAGAGACACTGACAGAAATAGGGAGAGAAACTGATAGAGACACATATCGAAAAACACTTACCAGGACACACAGAGAGACACTGATAGAAACATAGAGACACTGACAGGAACAGAAAGAGAGAGACACTCACAGAGACACTGACAGAAACATACAGAGAGACACAGACAGAAACACACAGAGAGACACTGACAGAAAGGCAGAGAGAGACACTGACAGAAACCCAGGGAGAGACACTGACAGAAACCCAGGGAGAGACACTGACAGAAACACACAGAGAGACACTGACAGAAACACGCAGAGAGACACAGACAGAAACACAGAGACTCTGACAGAAACACAGCCACACTGACTGACAACAACACACAGAGTGACACTGACAGGAGCACAGAGAGAGAGACACACACTGACATAAACACAAAGAGAGACACTGACCGAAAAAAACAGAGTGACATTGACAGAAAAACAGAGAGAGAGAGACACTGATAGAAACAGAGAGAGACACTGATAGAAACAGAGAGAGACACTAACAGAAACACAAAGAGACTAACAGAAACACAAAGAGAGAGAGAGAGAGAGAGGCACTGACTGAAACATAGGGACACGGTCAGATAGACCTAGAGTGAGACACTGACAGAAACACTGAGAGAGAAACACTGACAGAAACAGAGAGAGAGTTACTGACAGAAACCCAGATTGAGAGGCACTGACAGAAACACAGATTATGAGGCACTGACAGAAACTCAATTAGGGAGGCAATGAATGATAAACAGAGATACAAACTGACAGAAATACAGAGATACAAACTGACAGAAATACAGAGAGACCCTGACAGAAACACACAGAGAGACACTGACAGGAAGGCACAGTGACAGTGGCGGAAACACATAAAGACACTGAGAGAAACACAGCCACTCTGACTGACAGCAACACACAGAGGGACACTGACAGGAGCTCAGAGAGAGAAAGACACTGACAGAAACACAGCCACACTGACTGACAGCAACACACAGAAAGACACTGACAGGAGTTCAGAGAGAGAGAGACATACACTGACATAAACACAAATAGAGACACTGACCGAAAAACACAGAGTGACACTGATAGAAAAACAGAGAGAAAGAGACACTGATAGAGACAATGACAGAAACACAGAGACACTGACAGAAACACAGAGAGAGAGACATTGACAGAAAAACAGAGAGCCACTGACAGAAACACAGAGACAATGACAGAAACAGCGAGAGACACCGACAGAGACACATATAGAAAGACACTAACCGGGACACACAGAGAGACACTGACAGAAACACACATAGATACTGACAGAAACACAGAGAGACTGACAGAATCACACAGAGAAACACTGACAGAAACACACAGAGAGAGACACTGACAGAAACTCACAGAGAGCCACTGACAGAAACACACAGAGACACTGACAGAAACACAGAGAGAGACCCACTGACCGAAAAACAGAGTGAAAGACACTGATAGAAACACAGAGAGACAATGAAACACACAGACACTGGCAGAAACACAGAGAGAGAGACACTGATAGAAATACACAGGGAGACACTGACAGGAACAGAGAGAGAAAGACACTGACAGAAACAGAGAGAGACACTGTCAGAAACATAGAGACACTGACAGAAACACAGAGAGACACTGACAGAAACAGAGAGAGACACTGACAGAAATGCAAAGAGAGAGACACTGACAGAAACACAAAGACACTGACAGAAACAGAGAGTGACTGCGAGAGAGAGAGAGAGAGAGACATTGACAGAAACACAGAGAGAGGCACTGACAGAAACACAGAGAGAGACACTGACAGAATTGTAGAGAGACCTTGACAGAAACACAGAGAGAGACACTGACAGAACCGCAGATATAGACACTGACAGAAACACACAGAGACACTGACAGAAACGCAGAGAGAGACACTGACACAAACACACAGACACTGACGGAAATAGCGAGAGAAACTGATAGAGACACATATCGAAAAACACTTACCGGGACACACAGAGAGACACTGATAGAAACATAGAGACACTGACAGGAACAGAAAGAGAGAGACACTGACAGAGACACTGACAGAAACACAGCCACACTGACTGACAGCAACACACAGAGACACTGACAGGAGCTCAGAGAGAGAGACACACACTGACATAAACACAAAGAGAGACACTGACCGAAAAACACAGACTGACACTGACTGAAAAACAGAGAGAGACATGATAGAAACACAGAGACACGGACAGAAACACAGAGAGAGAGACATTGACAGAAACACAGGGACAATGACAGAAGTACAGAGAGAGACACTGACAGAAGCTCACATGGAGACACTGACAGAAGCACACAGAGACACTGACAGAAACACACAGAGACACTGACAGAAACACAGAGAGACACCCACTGACCGAAAAATAGAGAAAGACACTGATAGAAACACAGAGAGACACTGAAACACACAGAGAGACACTGACAGAAACACAGAGAGAGAGACACTGACAGAAACACAAAGACACTGACAGAAACACAGAGAGAGACCCACTGACCGAAAAAGAGAGAAAGACACTGATAGAAACACAGAGAGACACTGAAACACACAGAGAGACACTGACAGAAACACAGAGAGAGAGACGCTGTTAGAAACGCACAGTGAGACACTGACAGAAACAGAGACAGAAAGACACTGACAGAAACACAGAGTGAGAGACACTGACAGAAACAGAGAGAGACACTGTCAGAAACATAGAGAGACACTGACAGAAACACAGAGAGACACTGACAGAAACAGAGAGAGACACTGTCAGAAACATAGAAAGACAGTGATAGAAACAAATAGAGACACTGAAACACACAGCGAGACACTGACAGAAACACAGAGAGAGAGACAGTGATAGAAACACACCGAGAGACACTGACAGAAACAGAGAGAGACACTGTCAGAAACATAGAGAGACACTGACAGAAACACAGAGAGAGACACTGACAGAAACACAGACACTGACAGAAACAGAGAGAGAGTGACTGCGACAGAGAGAGAGAGACATTGACAGAAACACAGAGAGACACTGACAGAATTGCAGAGAGACACTGACAGAAACACAGAGAGAGACACTGACAGAACCGCAGAGAGAGACACTGACAGAAACACACAGACACTGACAGAAATAGCGAGAGACACTGATAGAGACACATATAGAAAAACACTTACCGGGGCACACAGAGAGACACTGATAGAAACATAGAAACACTGACAGGAACTGAAAGAGAGAGACACTGACAGAGACACCGACAGAAACATACAGAGAGTCACTGACAGAAACACACAGAGAGACACTGACAGAAACCCAGAGAGAGACACTGGCAGAAACATACAGAGAGACACTGACAGAAACACAGCCACACTGACTGACAACAACACACAGAGAGACACTGACAGAATCAGAAATAGAGAGACACTGACAGAAACCCAGATAGAGACACTGACAGAAACACACAGAGAGACACTGACAGAAACACAAAGGGAGACACTGACAGAAACCCAGAGACACTGACAGACACACACACAGAGCCACTGACAGAAACACACAGAGAGACACTGACAGAGCCACTGACAGAAACACACAGAGAGACACTGAGGGAAGCATAGATTCTGACTGAATCTGTGAGAGGGTAACTGACAGAAACAGCGAGAGACACCGACAGAGACACATATAGAAAAACACTAACCGAGCCACACAGATAGAAACACAGAGATACTGACAGAAACACACAGAGAGACACTGACAGAAGTACAGAGAGAGAGACACTGACATAAGCTCACAGGCAGACACTGAGGGAAGCAGTGCTTCTGAGTGAAACACCGAGAGGGTCACTGACAGAAACACAGAGACACGGACAGATAGACCGAGAGTGAGACACTGACAGAAACACTGAGAGAGAAACACTGACAAAAACAGAGAGAGAGATACTGACAGAAACCCAGATTGAGAGGCACTGACAGAAACACAGATTATGAGGCACTGACAAAAACTCAATTAGGGAGGTAATGAATGATAAACAGAGATACAAACTGACAGAAATAGAGATACAAACTGACAGAAATACAGAGAGACCATGACGGAAACACACAGAGAGACACTGACAGAAACACACAGAGAGACACTGACAGAAACGCACAGAGAGACACTGACATAAAGGCACAGTGACACTGGCGGAAACACAGAGAGAGACACTGACAGAAACGCACAGAGAGACACTGACAGAAACGCACAGAGAGACACTGACAGAAAGGCACAGTGACACTGGCGGAAACACATAAAGACACTGACAGAAACACAACACACAGAGTGACACTGACAGGAGCTCAGAGAGAGAGAGACACACTGACATAAACACAAACAGACCCACTGACCGAAAAACAGAGAGAAAGACACTGATAGAAACACATAGAGTCACTGAAACACACAGAGAGCCACTGACAGAAACACAGAGACACTGACAGAAACCCAAGGAGAGACACTGACAGAAACACAGGGAGAGACACTGACAGAAACACACAGAGAGACAGTGACAGAAACCGAGAGACACTGACAGGAACAGAAAGAGAGAGACACTGACAGAGACACTGACAGAAACACACAGAGAGACACTGACAGAAACAGACAGAGAGACACTGACAGAAAAACACAGTGAAACTGGCGGAAACACATAAAAACACTGACTGAAACACAACCACACTGACTGACAGCAACACACAGAGAGACACTGAGAGAATCAGAAAGAGAGAGACACTGACAGAAACCCAGGGAGAGACACTGACAGAAACACACAGAGAGACACTGACAGAAAAGAACAGAGAGACACTGACAGAAACACAAAGAGAAACACTGAGAGAAACCCAAAGACACTGACAGAAACAGACTGAGAGACACTGGCAGAAAGGCACAGAGAATCACTGACAGAAACACAGAGACACTGACAGAAACCCAGGGAGAGACACTGACAGAAACCCAGGGAGAGACACTGACAGAGACACACAGAGAGACACTGACAGAATCCCAGAGACACTGACAGGAACAGAAAGAGAGAGACACTGACAGAAACACACAGTGAGACATTGACAGAAACACAGAGAGAGGCACTGACAGAACCACAGAGAGACACTGACAGAATTGCAGAGAGACATTGACAAAAACACAGAAAGAGACACTATCAGAAACGCAGAGAGAGACACTGACAGAAACACACAGACACTGACAGAAATAGCGACAGACACTGACAGAGACACATATAGAAAAACAATTACCAGGACACATAGAGAGGCACTGATAGAAACAGAGAGACACTGACAGAAACCAAGGGAGAAACACTGACAGAAACACACAGAGACACTGACAGAAACACACAGAGAGACACTGACAGAAACACACAGAGAGACACTGACAGAGCCACTGACAGAAACACACAGAGAGACACTGAGGGAAGCACAGATTCTGACTGAATCTGTGAGAGGGTAACTGACAGAAACAGCGAGAGACACCGACAGAGACACATATAGAAAAACACTAACCGAGCCACACAGATAGAAACACAGAGATACTGACAGAAACACACAGAGAGACACTGACAGAAGTACAGAGAGAGACACACTGACATAAGCTCACAGGCAGACACTGAGGGAAGCAGTGCTTCTGAGTGAAACACCGAGAGGGTCACTGACAGAAACACAGAGACACGGACAGATAGACCGAGAGTGAGACACTGACAGAAACACTGAGAGAGAAACACTGACAAAAACAGAGAGAGAGATACTGACAGAAACCCAGATTGAGAGGCACTGACAGAAACACAGATTATGAGGCACTGACAAAAACTCAATTAGGGAGGTAATGAATGATAAACAGAGATACAAACTGACAGAAATAGAGATACAAACTGACAGAAATACAGAGAGACCATGACGGAAACACACAGAGAGACACTGACAGAAACACACAGAGAGACACTGACAGAAACGCACAGAGAGACACTGACAGAAAGGCACAGTGACACTGGCGGAAACACAGAGAGAGACACTGACAGAAACGCACAGAGAGACACTGACAGAAATGCACAGAGAGACACTGACAGAAAGGCACAGTGACACTGGCGGAAACACATAAAGACACTGACAGAAACACAACACACAGAGTGACACTGACAGGAGCTCAGAGAGAGAGAGACACACTGACATAAACACAAACAGACCCACTGACCGAAAAACAGAGAGAAAGACACTGATAGAAACACATAGAGTCACTGAAACACACAGAGAGCCACTGACAGAAACACAGAGACACTGACAGAAACCCAAGGAGAGACACTGACAGAAACACAGGGAGAGACACTGACAGAAACACACAGAGAGACAGTGACAGAAACCGAGAGACACTGACAGGAACAGAAAGAGAGAGACACTGACAGAGACACTGACAGAAACACACAGAGAGACACTGACAGAAACAGACAGAGAGACACTGACAGAAAGACACAGTGAAACTGGCGGAAACACATAAAAACACTGACTGAAACACAACCACACTGACTGACAGCAACACACAGAGAGACACTGAGAGAATCAGAAAGAGAGAGACACTGACAGAAACCCAGGGAGAGACACTGACAGAAACACACAGAGAGACACTGACAGAAAAGAACAGAGAGACACTGACAGAAACACAAAGAGAAACACTGAGAGAAACCCAAAGACACTGACAGAAACAGACTGAGAGACACTGGCAGAAAGGCACAGAGAATCACTGACAGAAACACAGAGACACTGACAGAAACCCAGGGAGAGACACTGACAGAAACCCAGGGAGAGACACTGACAGAGACACACAGAGAGACACTGACAGAATCCCAGAGACACTGACAGGAACAGAAAGAGAGAGACACTGACAGAAACACACAGTGAGACATTGACAGAAACAGAGAGAGAGGCACTGACAGAACCACAGAGAGACACTGACAGAATTGCAGAGAGACATTGACAAAAACACAGAAAGAGACACTATCAGAAACGCAGAGAGAGACACTGACAGAAACACACAGACACTGACAGAAATAGCGAGAGACACTGACAGAGACACATATAGAAAAACAATTACCAGGACACATAGAGAGGCACTGATAGAAACAGAGAGACACTGACAGAAACCAAGGGAGAAACACTGACAGAAACACACAGAGACACTGACAGAAACACACAGAGAGACACTGACAGAAACACACAGAGAGAGACATTGACAGAAAAACAGAGAGCCATTGACAGAAACACAGAGACACTGACAGAAACACACAGAGAGACACTGACAGAAACACACAGTGAGACATTGACAGAAACACAGAGAGAGGCACTGACAGAACCACAGAGAGACACTGACAGAAACATACAGAGAGACACTGACAGAAACACACAGAGAGACACTGACAGAAAGGCACAGAGAGACACTGACAGAAACACAGAGACACTGACAGAAACCCAGGAAGAGACACTGACAGAAACACATATAGAAAAATAATTACCGGGACACAGAGAGGCACTGATAGAAACACAGAGACACTGACAGAAACCAAGGGAGAGACACTGACAGAAACACACAGAGACACTGACACAAACACACAGAGAGAGACATTGACAGAAAAACAGAGACAATGACAGAAGTACAGAGAGAGACACTGATAGAAGCTCACAGGGAGACACTGACAGAATCACACAGCGACACTGACAGAAACACAGAGAGAGACCCACTGACCGAAAAACAGAGAGAAAGACACTGACAGAAACACAGAGAGACACTGACAGAAACAGAGAGAGACACTGACAGAAACACAACGAGAGACACTGACAGAAACAGAGAGAGAAAGACACTGACAGAAACACAGATTGAGAGACACTGCCAGAAACAGAGAGAGACACTGTCAGAAAGATAGAGAGACACTGACAGAAACACAGAGAGAGATCCACTGACCGAAAAAGAGAGAAAGTCGCTGATAGAAACACAGAGAGGCACTGAAACACACAGAGAGACACTGACAGAAAGGCACAGAGAGGCACTAACAGAAACACTGAGACACTGACAGAAACCCAGGGAGAGACACTGACAGAAACCCAGGGAGAGACACTGACAGAAACACACAGAGAGACACTGAGTGAAAGCCAGAGAGAGACACTGACACAAACACACAGAGAGACACAGACAGAAACACACAGACAGACACTGACAGAAAACCAGAGAGAGACACTGACAGAAACATACAGAGAGACACTGACAGAAACACACAGAGAGACACTGACAGAAAGGCACAGAGAGACACTGACAGAAACACAGAGACACTGACAGAAACCCAGGGAGAGACACTGACAGAAACACACAGAGAGACACTGAGAAAAACCCAGAGACACTGACAGGAACAGAAAGAGAGGGCCACTGACAGAGACACTGCCAGAAACACTCAGAGAGACACTGACAGAAACAGACAGAGAGACACTGACAGAAAGGCACAGTGAAACTGGCGGAAACACATAAAGACACTGAGAGAAATACAGCCACAGTGACTTACAGCAACACACAGAGAGACACTGAGAGAATCAGAAAGAGAGAAACACAGACAGAAACACACAGAGAGACACTGAGTGAAACCCAGGGAGAGACACTGACAGAAACACACAGAGAGACACTGACAGAAAGGCACAGAGAGACACTGACAGAAACCCAGGGAGAGACACTGACAGAAACACACAGACACTGACAGAAATAGCGAGAGACACTGACAGAGACACATATAGAAAAATAATTACCGGGACACACCGAGAGGCACTGATAGAAACACAGAGACACTGACAGAAACCCAGGGCGAGACACTGACAGAAACACACAGAGACACTGACAGAAACACACAGAGACACTGACAAAAACACAGAGAGAGAGCCATTGACAGAAACACAGAGACAATGACAAAAGTACAGAGAGAGACACTGACAGAAGCTCACAGGGAGACACTGAGAGAATCACACAGAGACACTGACAGAAACACAGAGAGAGACCCACTGACCGAAAAACAGAGAGAAAGACACTGAAAGAAACACAGAGAGACACTGAAACACACAGAGAGACACTGACAGAAAAACAAAGAGAGACACTGACAGAAACCCAGAGACATTGACAGAAACACACAGAGAGACACTGACAGCAACCCAGAGACACTGACAGAAACACACAGAGAGACACTGACCGAAAGGCACAGAGACACTGACAGAAACACAGAGAGAGAGACACTGACAGAAACACAAAGAGAGACACTGACAGAAACCCAGAGACACTGACAGAAACGCACAGAGAGACACTGACCGATAGGCACAGAGAGACACTGACAGAAACACAGAGACACTGACAGAAACTCATGGAGAGACACTGACAGAAACACACATAGAGACACTGACAGAAACACACAGAGAGTCACTGACAGAAACATACAGAGAGACACTGAGAGAAACACACAGAGTGACACTGACATAATCAGAAATAGAGAGACACTGACAGAAACCCAGGGAGAGACACTGACAGAAACACACAGAGAGACACTGACAGAAACCCAGAGAGAGACACTGACAGAAACATACAGAGAGACACTGACAGAAACACACAGAGAGACACTTACAGAAAGGCACAGAGAGACACTGACAGAAACACAGAGACACTGACAGAAACCCAGGGAGAGACACTGACAGAAACACACATTGAGACACTGACAAAACCCAGAGACACTGACAGGAACAGAAAGAGAGGGCCACTGACAGAGACACTGCCAGAAACACTCAGAGAGACACTGACAGAAACACACAGAGAGACACTGACAGAAAGGCACAGTGAAACTGGCAGAAACAGATAAAGACACTGACAGAAACACAGCCACACTGACTTACAGCAACACACAGAGAGACACTGAGAGAATCAGAAAGAGAGAGACACTGACAGAAACCCAGGGAGAGACACTGACAGATACACACACAGAGACACTGACAGAAACACAAAGAGAGACACTGACAGGAACACAGAGACACTGAGAAACCCAGAGAGACGCTGACAGAATAACAGAAAGAGACACTGACAGAAACACAGAGACACTGACAGAAACACACAGACAGACACTGACAGAAACACAGAGAGACACTGACAGAAGTACAGAGAGAGACACACTGACAGAAGCTCACAGGGAGACACTGAGGGAAGCAGTGATTCTGACTGAAACACCGAGAGTGTCACTGACAGAAACACAGGCACGGACAGATAGACCGAGAGTGAGACACTGACAGAAACCCAGATTGAGAGGCACTGACAGAAACACAGATTATGAGGCAATGACAGAAACTCAATTAGGGAGGCAATGAATGATAAACAGAGATACAAACTGACAGAAATACAGAGATACAAACTGACAGAAATACAGAGAGACCATGACAGAAACACACAGAGAGACACTGACAGAAAGGCACAGTGACACTGACAGAAACACAGCCACACTGACTTACAGCAACACACAGAGAGATACTGACAGGAGCTCAGAGAGAGAGAGAGACACTGACAGAAACACAGCCACACTGACTGACAGCAACACACAGAGGGACACTGACAGGAGCTCATGGAGAGAGACACACTGACATAAACACAAACAGACCAACTGACCGAAAAACAGTGAGAAAGACACTGATAGAAACAGATAGAGACACTGAAACACACAGAGAGACACTGACAGAAACACAGAGAGAGACACTGATAGAAAGACACAGAGAGACACTGACAGAAATACAGAGAGAGACACTGACAGAAACCCAGAGACACTGACAGGAACAGAAAGAGAGAGACACTGACAGAGACACTGACAGAAACACACTGAGATACACTGACAGAAACAGACAGAGAGACACTGACAGAAAGACACAGTGAAACTGGCGGAAACACATAAAGACACTGACAGAAACACAGCCACATTGACTTACAGCAACACACGAGAGCCACTGAGAGAATCAGAAAGAGAGAGACACTAACAGAAACCCAGGGAGAGACACTGACAGAAACACACAGAGAGACACTGACAGGAACATACAGAGAGACACTGACAGAAACACAAAGAGAGACACTGACAGAAACCCAAAGACACTGACAGAAGCACACAGAGAGACACTGACAGAAAGGCACAGAGAGATACTGACAGAAACCCAGGGAGAGACACTGACAGAAACACACAGACACTGGCAGAAATAGCGAGAGACACTGACAGAGACACATATAGAAAAATAATTACCGGGACACACCGAGAGGCACTGATAGAAACACAGAGACACTGACAGAAACCCAGGGCGAGACACTGACAGAAACACACAGAGACACTGACAGAAACACACAGAGACACTGACAAAAACACAGAGAGAGAGCCATTGACAGAAACACAGAGACAATGACAAAAGTACAGAGAGAGACACTGACAGAAGCTCACAGGGAGACACTGAGAGAATCACACAGAGACACTGACAGAAACACAGAGAGAGACCCACTGACCGAAAAACAGAGAGAAAGACACTGAAAGAAACACAGAGAGACACTGAAACACACAGAGAGACACTGACAGAAAAACAAAGAGAGACACTGACAGAAACCCAGAGACATTGACAGAAACACACAGAGAGACACTGACAGAAACCCAGAGACACTGACAGAAACACACAGAGAGACACTGACCGAAAGGCACAGAGAGACACTGACAGAAACACAGAGAGAGAGACACTGACAGAAACACAAAGAGAGACACTGACAGAAACCCAGAGACACTGACAGAAACACACAGAGAGACACTGACCGATAGGCACAGAGAGACACTGACAGAAACACAGAGACACTGACAGAAACTCATGGAGAGACACTGACAGAAACACACATAGAGACACTGACAGAAACACACAGAGAGTCACTGACAGAAACATACAGAGAGACACTGAGAGAAACACACAGAGAGACACTGACATAATCAGAAATAGAGAGACACTGACAGAAACATAGGGAGAGACACTGACAGAAACACACAGAGAGACACTGACAGAAACACAAAGAGAGACACTGACAGAAACCCAGAGACACTGACAGAAACACACAGAGAGACACTGACAGAAACACAGAGACAGAGACATTGACAGAAGCTCACAGGGAGACACTGACAGAAACACACAGAGACACTGACAGAAACACAGAGAGACACTGATAGAGACACATATAGAAAAACACTTACCGGGACACACAGATAGACACTGATAGAAACATAGAAACACTGACAGGAACAGAAAGAGAGAGACACTGACAGAGACACCGACAGAAACATACAGAGAGACACAGACAGAAACACACAGAGAGACACTGACAGAAACACACACAGAGACACTGACAGATTCACACAGAGAGACACTGACAGAACCAGAAATAGAGAGACACTGACAGAAACCCAGGGAGAGACACTGACAGAAACACACAGAGAGACACTGACAGAAACACAAAGAGAGACACTCACAGAAACCCAGAGACACTGACAGAAACACACAGAGGGACACTGAGTGAAACACACAGAGAGACACTGACAGAAACACACAGCGAGACACTGAGGGAAGCACAGGTTCTGACTGAAACGCGGAGAGAGGGTAACTGACAGAAACGCAGAGCGAGACACTGACAGAAACACAAAGACACTGACAGAAACAGCGAGAGACACCGACAGAGACACATATAGAAAAACACTAACCGGGACACACAGAGAGACACTGTTCGGAACACAGAGATACTGACAGAAACACACAGAGAGACAATGACAGAAACAGGCAGAGAGACACAGACAGAAACCAGAGAGAGACATTGACAGAAACAGACAGAGAGACACTGACAGAAACACACAGAGAGACACTGACAGAAACACACAGAGAGACACTGACAGATACACAAAGAGAGACACTGACAGAAACCTAGAGACACTGACAGGAACAGAAAGAGAGAGACACTGACAGAGAGACTGACAGAAACACACAGCGAGACACTGACAGAAACACACAGAGAGACACTGACAGAAAGGCACAGTGAAACTGGCGGAAACACAAAAAGACACTGACAGAAACACAGCCACACTGACTTACAGCAACACACAGAGAGACACTGAGAGAATCAGAAAGAGAGAGACACAGACAGAAACACACAGAGAGACACTGAGTGAAACCCAGAGAGAGACACTGACAGAAACCCAGGGAGAGACACTGACAGAAACACACAGCGGCACTGATAGAAACACAGAGAGAGACCCACTGGGCGAAAAACAGAGAGAAAGACACTGATAGAAACACAGAGAGACACTGAAACACACAGAGAGACACTGACAGAAACTCAGAGAGAGAGAGACACTGATAGAAACATACAGAGAGACACTGCCAGAAACAGAGAGAGAAAGACACTGACAGAAACACAGAGAGAGACACTGCCAAAAACAGTGAGACACTGTCAGAAACATAGACACTGACAGAAACACAGAGAGAGACTGACAGAAACAGAGACACTGACAGAAACACAAAGAGAGAGACACTGACAGAATTGCAGAGAGACATTGACAGAAACACAGAGACACTGACAGAAACACAGAGAGAGACACTGACAGAAACACACAGAGAGACACTGACAGAAACATACAGAGAGACACTGACAGAAACACAGAGAGAGACACTGACAGAAAGGCACAGAGAGACACTGACAGAAACACAGAGACACTGACAGAAACCCATGGAGAGACACTGACAGAAACACACATAGAGACACTGACAGAAACACACAGAGAGTAACTGACAGAAACACACAGAGAGACACTGAGAGAAACACACAGAGAGACACTGACAAACTCACAAATAGAGAGACACTGACAGAAACCCAGGGAGAGACACTGACAGAAACACACAGAGAGACACTGACAGAAACCCAGAGACACTGACAGAAACACACAGAGAGACATTGACAGAAACACAGAGAGAGAGACACTGATAGAAACACACAGAGAGACACTGACAGAAACAGAGCGAGAAAGACACTGACAGAAACACAGAGTGAGAGACACTGACAGAAACAGAGAGAGACACTGTCAGAAACATAGAGAGACACTGACAGAAACAGAGAGAGACACTGACAGAAACACAAAGAGATACACTGACAGAATTGCAGAGAGACATTGACAGAAACACATATAGAAAAACACTTACCGGGACACACAGAGAGACACGGATAGAAACATAGAGACACTGACAGGAACAGAAAGAGAGAGACATTGACAGAGACACTGACAGAAACATAGAGAGAGACACAGACAGAAACACACAGAGAGACACTGAGAGAAACCCAGAGAGAGACACTGACAGAAACACACAGAGAGACACTGACAGAAACACACAGAAAGACAGCGATAGAAACACACAGAGAGACACTGACAGAACCAGAAATAGAGAGACACAGACAGAAACACACAGAGAGTCACTGACAGAAACACACAAGGAGACACTGACAGAAACACACAGAGAGACACTGACAGAAACACACAGAGAGACACTGACAGAAAGGCACAGAGAGACACTGACAGAAACACAGAGACACTGACAGAAACCCATGGAGAGACACTGACAGAAACACACATAGAGACACTGACAGAAACACACAGAGTGTCACTGACAGAAACACACAGAGAGACACTGAGAGAAACACACAGAGAGACACTGACATAATCAGAAATAGAGAGACACTGACAGAAACCCAGGGAGAGACACTGACAGAAACACACAGAGAGACACTGACAGAAACACAAAGAGAGACACTGACAGAAACCCAGAGACACTGACAGAAACACACAGAGAGACACTGACAGAAACACAGAGAGAGAGACACTGATAGAAACACACAGAGAGACACTGACAGAAACAGAGCGAGAAAGACACTGACAGAAACATAGAGTGAGAGACACTGACAGAAACAGAGAGAGACACTGTCAGAAACATAGAGAGACACTGACAGAAACAGAGAGAGACACTGACAGAAACACAAAGAGAGAGATACTGACAGAAACACATAGACACTGACAGAAACAGAGAGAGTGACTGCGAGAGAGAGAAAGACATTGACAGAAACACAGAGGCACTGACAGAAACACAAAGCGATACATTGACAGAATTGCAGAGAGACATTGACAGAAACACATATAGAAAAACACTTACCGGGACACACAGAGAGACACGGATAGAAACATAGAGACACTGACAGGAACAGAAAGAGAGAGACATTGACAGAGACACTGACAGAAACATACAGAGAGACACAGACAGAAACACACAGAGAGACACTGACAGAAACACACAGAAAGACAGTGACAGAAACACACAGAGATACACTGACAGAACCAGAAATAGAGAGACACAGACAGAAACACACAGAGAGTCACTGACAGAAATACACAGGGAGACACTGACAGAAACACACAGAGAGGCACTGACAGAAACACACACAGAGACACTGACAGAAACACACAGAGAGACACTGACAGGAACACACAGAGAGACACTGACCGAACCAGAAATAGAGAGACATTGACAGAAACCCAGGGAGAGACACTGACAGAAACACACAGAGAGACACTGACAGAAACACAAAGAGAGACACTCACAGAAACCCAGAGACACTGACAGAAACACCCAGAGAGCCACTGACAGAAACACACAGAGAGACACTGACAGAAACACACAGCGAGACACTGAGGGAAGCACAGATTCTGACTGAAACGCGGAGAGAGGGTAACTGACAGAAACGCAGAGCGAGACACTGACAGAAACACAAAGACACTGAGAGAAACAGCGAGAGACACCGACAGAGACACATATAGAAAAACACTAACCGGGACACACAGAGAGACACTGGTAGTAACACAGAGATACTGACAGAAACACACAGAGAGACAATGACAGAAACACACAGAGAGACACAGACAGAAACCAGAGAGAGACATTTAGAGAAACAGACAGAGAGACACTGACAGAAACACGCAGAGAGACATTGACAGAAACAGACAGAGAGACACTGACAGAAACACACAGAGAGACACTGACAGAAACACACACAGAGACACTGACAGAAACCCAGAGGCACTGACAGAAACACAAAGAGATACACTGACAGAATTGCAGAGAGACATTGACAGAAACACATATAGAAAAACACTTACCGGGACACACAGAGAGACACGGATAGAAACATAGAGACACTGACAGGAACAGAAAGAGAGAGACATTGACAGAGACACTGACAGAAACATACAGAGAGACACAGACAGAAACACACAGAAAGATAGTGACAGAAACACACAGAGAGGCACTGACAGAACCAGAAATAGAGAGACACAGACAGAAACACACAGAGAGACACTGACAGAAACACACAGAGAGACACTGACAGAAACACACAGAAAGATAGTGACAGAAACACACAGAGAGACACTGACAGAACCAGAAATAGAGAGACACAGACAGAAACACACAGAGAGTCACTGACAGAAACACACAGAGAGACACTGACAGAAACACACAGAGAGACACTGACAGAAACACACAGAGAGACACTGACAGAACCAGAAATAGAGAGACACTGACAGAAACCCAGGGAGAGCCACTGACAGAAACACACAGAGAGACACTGACAGAAACACACAGCGAGACACTGAGGGAAGCACAGATTCTGACTGAAACTCGGAGAGAGGGTAACTGACAGCAACGCAGAGCGAGACACTGACAGAAACACAAAGACACTGACAGAAACAGCGAGAGACACCGACAGAGACACATATAGAAAAACACTAACCGGGACACACAGAGAGACACTGGTAGTAACACAGAGATACTGACAGAAACACACAGAGAGACAATGACAGAAACACACAGAGAGACACAGACAGAAACCAGAGAGAGACATTGACAGAAACAGACAGAGAGTCACTGACAGAAACACACAGAGAGACACTGACAGAAACACACAGAGAGACACTGGCAGAAACACACACAGAGACACTGACAGAAACACACACACAGACACTGACAGAAACCCAGAGGCACTGACAGAAACACAAAGAGATACACTGACAGAATTGCAGAGAGACATTGACAGAAACACATATAGAAAAATGTGTGTTACCGGGACACACAGAGAGACACGGATAGAAACATAGAGACACTGACAGGAACAGAAAGAGAGAGACATTGACAGAGACACTGACAGAAACATACAGAGAGACACAGACAGAAACACACAGAGAGACACTGAGAGAAACCCAGAGAGAGACACTGACAGAAACACACAGAGAGACACTGACAGAAACACACAGAAAGACAGTGATAGAAACACACAGAGAGACACTGACAGAACCAGAAATAGAGAGACACAGACAGAAACACACAGAGAGTCACTGACAGAAACACAGAGAGAGACACTGACAGAAACGCAGAGCGAGACACTGACAGAAACACACAGACACTGACAGAAACAGCGAGCGACACCGACAGAGACACATATAGAAAAACACTAACCGGGACACACAGAGAGACACTGGTAGTAACACAGAGATACTGACAGAAACACACAGAGAGACAATGACAGAAACATACAGAGAGACACAGACAGAAACCAGAGAGAGACATTGACTGAAACAGACAGAGAGACACTGACAGAAACACACAGAGAGACACTGACAGAAACATACAGAGAGACACTGGCAGAAACACCCACAGAGACACTGACAGAAACACACACAGAGACACTGACAGAAACACAAAGAGAGACACTGACAGAAACCCAGAGACACTGACAGAAACACACAGAGAGACACTGACAGAAACACAAAGAGAGACACTGACAGAAACCCAGAGACACTGACAGAAACACACAGAGAGCCACTGACAAAAACACGCAGCGAGACACTGAGGGAAGCACAGGTTCTGACTGAAACGCAGAGAGAGGGTAACTGACAGAAAAGCAGAGAGAGACACTGACAGAAACACAAAGACACTGACAGAAACAGCGAGAGACACCGACAGAGACACATATAGAAAAACACTAACCGGGACACACAGAGAGACACTGGTAGTAACACAGAGATACTGACAGAAACACACAGAGAGAGACTGACAGAAACACAGAGTGAGAGACACTGACAGAAACAGAGAGAGACACTGATGGAAACACACAGAGAGAGACACTGACAGAAACACAGAGAGAGAAACACTGACAGAAACACAGAGAACGACACTGACAGAAACACAAAGAGACAGACACTGACAGAAACACAAAGACACTGACAGAAACAGAGAGAGAGTGTCTGGGAGAGAGAGAGAGGCACTGACAGAAACACAGAGAGAGAGACACTGACAGAAACACAGAGAGAGACACTGACAGAAACACAGAGAGACATTGACGGAAACACAGAGAGAGACACTGACAGAAACACAGAGAGAATGACAGAAGTACAGAGAGAGACACTGACAGAAACACAGTGAGACATTGACAGAAACACAGAGAGAGGCACTGATAGAAACGCAGAGAGAGATACTGACAGAGACACATATAGAAAAACACTTACCGGGACACAGAGAGGCACTGATAGAAGCACAGAGACATTGACAGAAACAGAAAGAGAGAGACACAGACAAAAACACACACAGAGACACTGACAGAAACACACAGAGAGACACTGACAGAAACACACAGAGAAACACTGACTGAAACAAACAGAGACACTGACAGAAACACAGAGAGAGACCCACTGACCGAAAAACACAGAGAAAGACACTGATAGAAACACACAGAGAGACACTGACAGAAACACATAGAGAGAGACACTGATAGAAACACAAAGAGATACACTGACTGAATTTCAGAGAGACATTGACAGAAACACAGAGCGTGACCCTGACAGAAACCCAGAGAGAGACACTGACAGAGACACATATAGAAAAACACTTACCGGGACACATAGAGAGACACGGATAGAAACACAGAGACACTGACAGGAACAGAAAGAGAGAGACATTGACAGAGACACTGACAGAAACATACAGAGAAACACAGAGAGAAACACATGAAGAGACACTGACAGAAACACACGAAGATACACTGACAGAAACCCAGAGAGAAACACTGACAGAATCACAGAGACACTGACAGGAACATAGAGACACTGAGAAACCCAGAGAGACACTGACAGAATAACAGAGACACTGACAGAAACACAGAGACACTGACAGAAACACACAGAGAGACACTGACAGAAACACAGAGAGAGAGACATTGACAGAAAAACAGAGAGCCACTGACAGAAACCCAGAGTCAATGCCAGAAGTACTGAGAGAGACACTGACAGAAGCTCACAGGGAAACACTGAGGGAAGCAGTGATTCTGACTGAAACACCGAGAGAGGGTCACTGACAGAAACACAGAGACACGGACAGATAGACCGAGAGTGAGACGCTGACAGAAACACTGAGAGAGAAACACTGACAGAAACAGAGAGAGAGATATTGACAGAAACCCAGATTGAGACGCACTGACAGAAACACAGATTATGAGGCACTGACAGAAACTCAATTAGGGAGGCAATGAATGATAAACAGAGATACAAACTGACAGAAATACAGAGATACAAACTGACAGAAATACAGAGAGACCATGACAGAAACACACAGAGAGACACTGACAGAAAGGCACAGTGACACTGGCGGAAACACATAAAGACACTGACAGAAACACAGCCACACTGACTGACAGCAACACACAGAGGGACACTGACAGGAGCTCAGAGAGAGAGAGACACTGACATAAACACAGCCACCCTGACTGACAGCAACACACAGAGGGACACTGACAGGAGATCAGAGAGAGAGAGACACACTGACATAAACACAAAGAGAGACACTGACCGAAAAACACAGAGTGACACTGAGAGAAAAACAGAGAGAGAGAAACACTGATAGAGACAATGACAGAAACACAGAGACACTGACAGAAACACAGAGAGAGAGACATTGACATGAACAAAGGGAACCACTGACAGAAACACAGAGACAATGACAGAAGTACAAGAGACACACTGACATAAACACAGACAGACCCACTGACCGAAAAACAGGGAGAAAGACACTGATAGAAACACATAGAGACACTGACAGAAACACAGAGAGAGAGACACTGATAGAAACACACAGAGAGACACTGACAGAAACAGAGTGAGAGATACTGACAGAAACAGAGAGAGACACTGATAGAAACACATGGAGACACTGATAGAAACACACAGAGAGACACTGACAGAAACAGAGAGAGAGAGAGACACTGATAGAAACACACAGAGAGACACTGACAGAAACACAGAGTGAGAGACACTGACAGAAACAGAGAAAGACACTGATAGAAACACACAGTGAGACACTGACAGAAACACAGTGAGAGAGACACTGATGGAAACACACAGAGAGACACTGGCAGAAACACAGAGAGAGAAACACTGACAGAAACACAGAGAACGACACTGACAGAAACACAAAGACACTGACAGAAACAGCGAGAGACACCGACAGAGACACATATAGAAAAACACTAACCGGGACACACAGAGAGACACTGGTAGTAACACAGAGATACTGACAGAAACACACAGAGAGACAATGACAGAAACACACAGAGAGACACAGACAGAAACCAGAGAGAGACATTGACAGAAACAGACAGAGAGTCACTGACAGAAACACACAGAGAGACACTGACAGAAACACACAGAGAGACACTGGCAGAAACACACACAGAGACACTGACAGAAACACACACAGAGACACTGACAGAAACCCAGAGGCACTGACAGAAACACAAAGAGATACACTGACAGAATTGCAGAGAGACATTGACAGAAACACATATAGAAAAACACTTACCGGGACACACAGAGAGACACGGATAGAAACATAGAGACACTGACAGGAACAGAAAGAGAGAGACATTGACAGAGACACTGACAGAAACATACAGAGAGACACAGACAGAAACACACAGAGAGACACTGAGAGAAACCCAGAGAGAGACACTGACAGAAACACACAGAGAGACACTGACAGAAACACACAGAAAGACAGTGATAGAAACACACAGAGAGACACTGACAGAACCAGAAATAGAGAGACACAGACAGAAACACACAGAGAGTCACTGACAGAAACACAGAGAGAGACACTGACAGAAACGCAGAGCGAGACACTGACAGAAACACACAGACACTGACAGAAACAGCGAGCGACACCGACAGAGACACATATAGAAAAACACTAACCGGGACACACAGAGAGACACTGGTAGTAACACAGAGATACTGACAGAAACACACAGAGAGACAATGACAGAAACATACAGAGAGACACAGACAGAAACCAGAGAGAGACATTGACTGAAACAGACAGAGAGACACTGACAGAAACACACAGAGAGACACTGACAGAAACATACAGAGAGACACTGGCAGAAACACCCACAGAGACACTGACAGAAACACACACAGAGACACTGACAGAAACACAAAGAGAGACACTGACAGAAACCCAGAGACACTGACAGAAACACACAGAGAGACACTGACAGAAACACACAGAGAGACACTGACAGAAACACAAAGAGAGACACTGACAGAAACCCAGAGACACTGACAGAAACACACAGAGAGCCACTGACAAAAACACGCAGCAAGACACTGAGGGAAGCACAGGTTCTGACTGAAACGCAGAGAGAGGGTAACTGACAGAAAAGCAGAGAGAGACACTGACAGAAACACAAAGACACTGACAGAAACAGCGAGAGACACCGACAGAGACACATATAGAAAAACACTAACCGGGACACACAGAGAGACACTGGTAGTAACACAGAGATACTGACAGAAACACACAGAGAGAGACTGACAGAAACACAGAGTGAGAGACACTGACAGAAACAGAGAGAGACACTGATAGAAACACACAGAGAGACACTGACAGAAACACAGTGCGAGAGACACTGATGGAAACACACAGAGAGAGACACTGACAGAAACACAGAGAGAGAAACACTGACAGAAACACAGAGAACGACACTGACAGAAACACAAAGAGACAGACACTGACAGAAACACAAAGACACTGACAGAAACAGAGAGAGAGTGTCTGGGAGAGAGAGAGAGGCACTGACAGAAACACAGAGAGAGACACTGACAGAAACACAGAGAGAGACACTGACAGAAACACAGAGAGACATTGACGGAAACACAGAGAGAGACACTGACAGAAACACAGAGAGAATGACAGAAGTACAGAGAGAGACACTGACAGAAACACAGTGAGACATTGACAGAAACACAGAGAGAGGCACTGATAGAAACGCAGAGAGAGATACTGACAGAGACACATATAGAAAAACACTTACCGGGACACAGAGAGGCACTGATAGAAGCACAGAGACACTGACAGAAACAGAAAGAGAGAGACACAGACAAAAACACACACAGAGACACTGACAGAAACATACAGAGAGACACTGACAGAAACACACAGAGAAACACTGACTGAAACAAACAGAGACACTGACAGAAACACAGAGAGAGACCCACTGACCGAAAAACACAGAGAAAGACACTGATAGAAACACACAGAGAGACACTGACAGAAACACATAGAGAGAGACACTGATAGAAACACAAAGAGATACACTGACTGAATTTCAGAGAGACATTGACAGAAACACAGAGAGAGACCCTGACAGAAACCCAGAGAGAGACACTGACAGAGACACATATAGAAAAACACTTACCGGGACACATAGAGAGACACGGATAGAAACACAGAGACACTGACAGGAACAGAAAGAGAGAGACATTGACAGAGACACTGGCAGAAACATACAGAGAAACACAGAGAGAAACACATGAAGAGACACTGACAGAAACACACGAAGATACACTGACAGAAACCCAGAGAGAAACACTGACAGAATCACAGAGACACTGACAGGAACATAGAGACACTGAGAAACCCAGAGAGACACTGACAGAATAACAGAGACACTGACAGAAACACAGAGACACTGACAGAAACACACAGAGAGACACTGACAGAAACACAGAGAGAGAGACATTGACAGAAAAACAGAGAGCCACTGACAGAAACCCAGAGTCAATGCCAGAAGTACTGAGAGAGAGACACTGACAGAAGCTCACAGGGAAACACTGAGGGAAGCAGTGATTCTGACTGAAACACCGAGAGAGGGTCACTGACAGAAACACAGAGACACGGACAGATAGACCGAGAGTGAGACACTGACAGAAACACTGAGAGAGAAACACTGACAGAAACAGAGAGAGAGATATTGACAGAAACCCAGATTGAGACGCACTGACAGAAACACAGATTATGAGGCACTGACAGAAACTCAATTAGGGAGGCAATGAATGATAAACAGAGATACAAACTGACAGAAATACAGAGATACAAACTGACAGAAATACAGAGAGACCATGACAGAAACACACAGAGAGACACTGACAGAAAGGCACAGTGACACTGGCGGAAACACATAAAGACACTGACAGAAACACAGCCACACTGACTGACAGCAACACACAGAGGGACACTGACAGGAGCTCAGAGAGAGAGAGACACACTGACATAAACACAAAGAGAGACACTGACCGAAAAACACAGAGTGACACTGAGAGAAAAACAGAGAGAGAGAAACACTGATAGAGACAATGACAGAAACACAGAGACACTGACAGAAACAGAGAGAGAGAGACATTGACATGAACAAAGGGAACCACTGACAGAAACACAGAGACAATGACAGAAGTACAAGAGACACACTGACATAAACACAGACAGACCCACTGACCGAAAAACAGGGAGAAAGACACTGATAGAAACACATAGAGACACTGACAGAAACACAGAGAGAGAGACACTGATAGAAACACACAGAGAGACACTGACAGAAACAGAGTGAGAGATACTGACAGAAACAGAGAGAGACACTGATAGAAACACATGGAGACACTGATAGAAACACACAGAGAGACACTGACAGAAACAGAGAGAGAGAGAGACACTGATAGAAACACACAGAGAGACACTGACAGAAACACAGAGTGAGAGACACTGACAGAAACAGAGAAAGACACTGATAGAAACACACAGTGAGACACTGACAGAAACACAGTGAGAGAGACACTGATGGAAACACACAGAGAGACACTGACAGAAACACAGAGAGAGAAACACTGACAGAAACACAGAGAACGACACTGACAGAAACACAAAGACACTGACAGAAACAGCGAGAGACACCGACAGAGACACATATAGAAAAACACTAACCGGGACACACAGAGAGACACTGGTAGTAACACAGAGATACTGACAGAAACACACAGAGAGACAATGACAGAAACACACAGAGAGACACAGACAGAAACCAGAGAGAGACATTGACAGAAACAGACAGAGAGTCACTGACAGAAACACACAGAGAGACACTGACAGAAACACACAGAGAGACACTGGCAGAAACACACACAGAGACACTGACAGAAACACACACAGAGACACTGACAGAAACCCAGAGGCACTGACAGAAACACAAAGAGATACACTGACAGAATTGCAGAGAGACATTGACAGAAACACATATAGAAAAACACTTACCGGGACACACAGAGAGACACGGATAGAAACATAGAGACACTGACAGGAACAGAAAGAGAGAGACACTGACAGAGACACTGACAGAAACACACAGAGAGACACTGACAGAAACACACAGAGAGACACTGAGAGAAACCCAGAGAGAGACACTGACAGAAACACACAGAGAGACACTGACAGAAACACACAGAAAGACAGTGATAGAAACACACAGAGAGACACTGACAGAACCAGAAATAGAGAGACACAGACAGAAACACACAGAGAGTCACTGACAGAAACACAGAGAGAGACACTGACAGAAACGCAGAGCGAGACACTGACAGAAACACACAGACACTGACAGAAACAGCGAGCGACACCGACAGAGACACATATAGAAAAACACTAACCGGGACACACAGAGAGACACTGGTAGTAACACAGAGATACTGACAGAAACACACAGAGAGACAATGACAGAAACATACAGAGAGACACAGACAGAAACCAGAGAGAGACATTGACTGAAACAGACAGAGAGACACTGACAGAAACACACAGAGAGACACTGACAGAAACATACAGAGAGACACTGGCAGAAACACCCACAGAGACACTGACAGAAACACACACAGAGACACTGACAGAAACACAAAGAGAGACACTGACAGAAACCCAGAGACACTGACAGAAACACACAGAGAGACACTGACAGAAACACAAAGAGAGACACTGACAGAAACCCAGAGACACTGACAGAAACACACAGAGAGCCACTGACAAAAACACGCAGCGAGACACTGAGGGAAGCACAGGTTCTGACTGAAACGCAGAGAGAGGGTAACTGACAGAAAAGCAGAGAGAGACACTGACAGAAACACAAAGACACTGACAGAAACAGCGAGAGACACCGACAGAGACACATATAGAAAAACACTAACCGGGACACACAGAGAGACACTGGTAGTAACACAGAGATACTGACAGAAACACACAGAGAGAGACTGACAGAAACACAGAGTGAGAGACACTGACAGAAACAGAGAGAGACACTGATAGAAACACACAGAGAGACACTGACAGAAACACAGTGCGAGAGACACTGATGGAAACACACAGAGAGAGACACTGACAGAAACACAGAGAGAGAAACACTGACAGAAACACAGAGAACGACACTGACAGAAACACAAAGAGACAGACACTGACAGAAACACAAAGACACTGACAGAAACAGAGAGAGAGTGTCTGGGAGAGAGAGAGAGGCACTGACAGAAACACAGAGAGAGACACTGACAGAAACACAGAGAGAGACACTGACAGAAACACAGAGAGACATTGACGGAAACACAGAGAGAGACACTGACAGAAACACAGAGAGAATGACAGAAGTACAGAGAGAGACACTGACAGAAACACAGTGAGACATTGACAGAAACACAGAGAGAGGCACTGATAGAAACGCAGAGAGAGATACTGACAGAGACACATATAGAAAAACACTTACCGGGACACAGAGAGGCACTGATAGAAGCACAGAGACACTGACAGAAACAGAAAGAGAGAGACACAGAAAAAAACACACACAGAGACACTGACAGAAACACACAGAGAGACATTGACAGAAACACACAGAGAAACACTGACTGAAACAAACAGAGACACTGACAGAAACACAGGGAGAGACCCACTGACCGAAAAACACAGAGAAAGACACTGATAGAAACACACAGAGAGACACTGACAGAAACACATAGAGAGAGACACTGATAGAAACACAAAGAGATACACTGACTGAATTTCAGAGAGACATTGACAGAAACACAGAGAGAGACCCTGACAGAAACCCAGAGAGAGACACTGACAGAGACACATATAGAAAAACACTTACCGGGACACATAGAGAGACACGGATAGAAACACAGAGACACTGACAGGAACAGAAAGAGAGAGACATTGACAGAGACACTGACAGAAACATACAGAGAAACACAGACAGAAACACATGAAGAGACACTGACAGAAACACACGAAGATACACTGACAGAAACCCAGAGAGAAACACTGACAGAATCACAGAGACACTGACAGGAACATAGAGACACTGAGAAACCCAGAGAGACACTGACAGAAACACAGAGACACTGACAGAAACACACAGAGAGACACTGACAGAAACACAGAGAGAGAGACATTGACAGAAAAACAGAGAGCCACTGACAGAAACCCAGAGTCAATGCCAGAAGTACTGAGAGAGAGACACTGACAGAAGCTCACAGGGAAACACTGAGGGAAGCAGTGATTCTGACTGAAACACCGAGAGAGGGTCACTGACAGAAACACAGAGACACGGACAGATAGACCGAGAGTGAGACACTGACAGAAACACTGAGAGAGAAACACTGACAGAAACAGAGAGAGAGATATTGACAGAAACCCAGATTGAGACGCACTGACAGAAACACAGATTATGAGGCACTGACAGAAACTCAATGAGGGAGGCAATGAATGATAAACAGAGATACAAACTGACAGAAATACAGAGATACAAACTGACAGAAATACAGAGAGACCATGACAGAAACACACAGAGAGACACTGACAGAAAGGCACAGTGACACTGGCGGAAACACATAAAGACACTGACAGAAACACAGCCACCCTGACTGACAGCAACACACAGAGGGACACTGACAGGAGCTCAGAGAGAGAGAGACACACTGACATAAACACAAAGAGAGACACTGACCGAAAAACACAGAGTGACACTGAGAGAAAAACAGAGAGAGAGACATTGACATGAACAAAGGGAACCACTGACAGAAACACAGAGACAATGACAGAAGTACAAGAGACACACTGACATAAACACAGACAGACCCACTGACCGAAAAACAGGGAGAAAGACACTGATAGAAACACATAGAGACACTGACAGAAACACAGAGAGAGAGACACTGATAGAAACACACAGAGAGACACTGACAGAAACAGAGTGAGAGATACTGACAGAAACAGAGAGAGACACTGACAGAAACACATGGAGACACTGATAGAAACACACAGAGAGACACTGACAGAAACAGAGAGAGAGAGAGACACTGATAGAAACACACAGAGAGACACTGACAGAAACACAGAGTGAGAGACACTGACAGAAACAGAGAAAGACACTGATAGAAACACACAGTGAGACACTGACAGAAACACAGTGAGAGAGACACTGATGGAAACACACAGAGAGACACTGACAGAAACACAGAGAGAGAAACACTGACAGAAACACAGAGAACGACACTGACAGAAACACAAAGAGAGAGACACTGACAGAAACACAGAGAGAGACACTGACAGAAACACAGAGAGACATTGACGGAAACACAGAGAGAGACACTGACAGAAACACAGAGACAATGACAGAAGTGCAGAGAGAGACACTGACAGAAACACAGTGAGACATTGACAGAAACACAGAGAGAGGCACTGACTGAAACGCAGAGAGAGATACTGACAGAGACACATATAGAAAAACACTTACCGGGACACATAGAGAGGCACTGATAGAAACACAGAGACACTGACAGAAACAGATAGAGAGAGACACAGACAGAAACATACACAGAGACACTGACAGAAACACAGTGAGAGAGACACTGACAGAAACACACAGAGAGACACTGACTGAAACAAACAGAGACACTGACAGAAACACACAGAGAGCCACTGACAGAAACACAGAGAGAGACACTGACAGAAACAGAGAGAGAGAGACATTGACAGAAAAACAGAGAGTCACTGACAGAAACACAGAGACAATGACAGAAGTACAGAGAGAGACACTGACAGAAGCTCACAGGGACACACTGAGGGAAGCACAGATTCTCACTGAAACACCGAGAGAGGGACACTGACAGAAACACAGAGACACGGGCAGATAGACCGAGAGTGAGACACTGACAGAAACCAAGAGCCACTGACAGAAACACACAGAGAGACACTGACAGAAAGGCACAGAGAGACACTGGCAGAAACACACAGAGAGACACGCACAGAGAGACACTGACAGAAACACACAGCCACTGACAGAAATAGCGAGAGACACTGACAGAGACACATATAGAAAAACACTTACCGGGACACACATAGAGACACGGATAGAAACATAGAGACACTGACAGGAACAGAAAGAGAGAGACACTGACAGAGACACTGACAGAAACATACAGAGAGACACAGACAGAAACACACAGAGAGACACTGAGTGAAACCCAGAGATAGACACTGACAAAAACACACAGAGAGACACTGACAGAAACACACAGAGAGACACTGACAGAAAGGCACAGTGAAACTGGCGGTAACACATAAAGACACTGACAGAAACACAGCCACACTGACTGACAGCAACACACAGAGTGACACTGACAGAATCAGAAAGAGAGAGACACTGGCAGAAACCCAGGGAGAGACACTGACAGAAACACAAAGAGAGACACTGACAGAAACACAGAGAGAGGCACTGACAGAAACCAAGAGACACTGACAGAACACAAAGAGGGACACTGACAGAAACCAAGAGACACTGACAGAAAGGAACAGAGAGACACTGACAGAAACACAGAGACACTGACAGAAACCCAGGGAGTGACACAGACAGAAAAACAGAGAGACACTGACAGAAACACAAAAAGGGACACTGACAGAAACCAAGAGACACTGACAGAAACACACAGAGAGACACTGACAGAAAGGCAGAGAGAGACAATGACAGAAACCCAGAGACACTGACAGAAACCCAGGGAGAGACACTGACAGAAACACACAGAGAGACAGTGACAGAAACACACAGTGAGACATTGACAGAAACACAAAGAGAGGCACTGACAGAAACGCAGAGAGACACTGACAGAATTGCAGAGAGACATTGACAAAAACACAGAGAGAGACACTGACAGAAACGCAGAGAGAGACACTGACAGAAACACACAGACACTGACAGAAATAGCGAGAGACACTGACAGAGACACATAAAGAAAAACAATTACCGGGACACATAGAGAGGCACTGATAGAAACACACAGGCACTGACAGAAATAGCGAGAGACACTGACAGAGACACATAAAGAGAAACAAGTACCGGGACACATAGAGAGGCACTGATAGAAACACACAGGCACTGACAGAAATAGCGAGAGACACTGACAGAGACACATAAAGAGAAACAAGTACCGGGACACATAGAGAGGCACTGATGGAAACACAGAGACCCTGACAGAAACAGAAAGAGAGAGACACAGACAGAAACACACACAGAGACACTGACAGAAACACATAGAGAGACACTGACAGAGACACACAGAGAGACACTGACTGAAACATAAAGACACTGACAGAAACCCAGGGAGAGACACTGACAGAAACACACAGAGACACTGACAGAAACACACAGAGAGACACTGACAGAAACAAAGAGAAAATGACAGAAGTACAGAGAGAGACACTGACAGAAGCTCACAGGGAGACACTGACAGAAACCAAGAGACACTGACAGAAAGGCACAGAGAGACACTGACAGAAACCCAGGGAGAGACACTGACAGAAACCCAGGGAGAGACACTGACAGAAACACACAGAGAGACACTGACAGAAACCCAGAGACACTTACAGGAACAGAAAGAGAGAGACACTGACAGAGACACTGACTGAAACACACAGGGAGACATTGACAGAATGGCACAGAGACACTGACAGAAACACAGAGACACTGAGAATCCGAAAGAGACACTGCCAGAATAACAGAGCGAGACACTGACAGAAATACACACAGAGACACTGACAGAAACACACACAGAGACACCGACAGAAACACAGAGACACTGAGAATCCCAGAGAGACACTGACAGAATAACAGAGACACTGACAGAAACACACAGAGAGACACTGACAGAAACACACAGAGAGACACTGACAGAAACACAGAGCAACTGACAGAAACCCAGGGAGAGACACTGACAGAAACCCAGAGAGAGACACTGAGAGAAACAGAAAGAGAGACACACTGACAGAAAACCAGAGCCACTGTCAGAAACACAAAGAGAGACACTGACAGAAACACACAGAGAGACACTGACAGAAAGGCACAGAGAGACACTGACAGAAACACAGAGCAACTGACAGAAACCCAGGGAGAGACACTGACAGAAACCCAGAGAGAGACACTGAGAGAAACAGACAGAGAGACACTGACAGAAACCCAGAGACACTAACAGGAACAGAAAGAGAGACACTGGCAGAAACACACAGAGAGACACGCACAGAGAGACACTGACAGAAACCCAGGGAGAGACACTGACAGAAACCAAGGGAGAGACACTGACAGAAACACACAGAGAGACACTGACAGAACCCCAGAGACGCTGTCAGGAACACGGAGAAACTGAGAAACTCAGAGAGACACTGACAGAAACACAGAGACACTGAGAATCCCAGAGAGACACTGACAGAATAACAGAGATAGACACTGACAGAAACACACACAGACACACAAACGGAAACACACAGCGAGACATTGACAGAAACACGCAGAGAGACACTGACAGAAACCCAGGGAGAGACACTGACAGAAACACACAGAGAGACAATGACAGAAACACAAAGAGAGACACTGACAGAAAGGAACAGAGAGACACTGACAGAAAACAGAGACACTGACAGAAACCCAGGGAGAGACACTGACAGAAACCCATGGAGAGACACTGACAGAAACCCAGAGACACTGACAGAAACACAGAGATACTGAGAAACCCAGAGAGACACTGACAGAAACCCAGAGACACTGACAGAATAACAGAGAGAGGCACTGTCAGGAACACAGAGAGAGAGACACTGATAGAAACACAGAGAGACACTGACTGAAACACAAAGAGAGACACACTGACAGAAACACACAGAGAGACACTGACAGAAACCAAGAGACACTGACTGGAACACAGAGATACTGAGAAACCCAGATAGACACTGACAGAATAACAGAGAGAGACACTGACAAAGACACACAGAGAGACAGACAGAAACACACAGAGAGACACTGACAGAAACGCAGAGACACTGACTGAAACATACAGAGAGACACTAACAGAAACTCACAGAGAGACACTGAGAGAAATCCAGAGAGAGACAATGACAGAAACACACAGAGACACTGACATAAACACAGAGAGACACTGACAGAAACCCAGAGAGAGACACTGACAGAAACATACAGAGAGACACTGACAGAAACACAGAGAGAGACACTGACAGAAACACACAGAGAGACACTGATAGAAGCACAAAGAGAGACACTGACAGAAACCCAGAGACACTGACAGAAACACGCAGAGAGACACTGACAGAAACACACAGAGAGACACTGACAGAAACACAGAGAGAGACACTGACAGAAACCAAGAGACACGGACAGAAACACACAGAGAGACACTGACAGAAACACACAGAGAGACAGTGACAGAAAGGATCAGAGAGACACTGACAGAAACACAGAGACACTGACAGAAACCCAGGGAGAGACACTGACAGAAACCCAAGAAGAGACACTGACAGAAAAACAGAGAGACACTGACAGAAAGACACAGAGAGACACAGATAGAAACACAGAGAGAGAGACACTGACTGAAACACAGAGAGAGACACACTGACAGAAACACACAGAGAGACACTGACAGAAACACAGAGACACTGACAGAAACACAGATTATGAGGCACTGACAGAAACTCAATTAGGGAGGCAATGAATGATAAACAGAGATACAAACTGACAGAAATACAGAGATACAAACTGACAGAAATACAGAGAGGCCATGACAGAAACACACAGAGAGGCACTGACAGAAAGGCACAGTGACACTGGCGGAAACACATAAAGACACTGACAGAAACACAGCCACACTGACTGACAGCAACACACAGAGGGACACTGACAGGAGCTCAGAGAGAGAGAGACACTGACATAAACACAGCCACCCTGACTGACAGCAACACACAGAGGGACACTGACAGGAGCTCAGAGAGAGAGAGACACACTGACATAAACACAAAGAGAGACACTGACCGAAAAACACAGATTGACACTGAGAGAAAAACAGAGAGAGAGAAACACTGATAGAGACAATGACAGAAACACAGAGACACTGACAGAAACACAGAGAGAGAGACATTGACATGAACAAAGGGAACCACTGACAGAAACACAGAGACAATGACAGAAGTACAAGAGACACACTGACATAAACACAGACAGACCCACTGACCGAAAAACAGGGAGAAAGACACTGATAGAAACACATAGAGACACTGACAGAAACACAGAGAGAGAGACACTGATAGAAACACACAGAGAGACACTGACAGAAACAGAGTGAGAGATACTGACAGAAACAGAGAGAAACACTGATAGAAACACATGGAGACACTGATAGAAACACACAGAGAGACACTGACAGAAACAGAGAGAGAGAGAGACACTGATAGAAACACACAGAGAGACACTGACAGAAACACAGAGTGAGAGACACTGACAGAAACAGAGAAAGACACTGATAGAAACACACAGTGAGACACTGACAGAAACACAGTGAGAGAGACACTGATGGAAACACACAGAGAGACACTGACAGAAACACAGAGAGAGAAACACTGACAGAAACACAGAGAACGACACTGACAGAAACACAAAGAGACAGACACTGACAGAAACACAGAGAGAGACACTGACAGAAACACAGAGAGACATTGACGGAAACACAGAGAGAGACACTGACAGAAACACAGAGACAATGACAGAAGTTCAGAGAGAGACACTGACAGAAACACAGTGAGACATTGACAGAAACACAGAGAGAGGCACTGACTGAAACGCAGAGAGAGATACTGACAGAGACACATATAGAAAAACACTTACCGGGACACATAGAGAGGCACTGATAGAAACACAGAGACACTGACAGAAACAGATAGAGAGAGACACAGACAGAAACACACACAGAGACACTGACAGAAACACAGTGAGAGAGACACTGACAGAAACACACAGAGAGACACTGACTGAAACAAACAGAGACACTGACAGAAACACACAGAGTGACCCACTGACAGAAACACACAGAGAGAGTCATTGACAGATAAACAGAGAGGCACTGACAGAAACATAGAGACAATGACAGAAGTACAGAGAGAGACACTGACAGAAGCTCACAGGGACACACTGAGGGAAGCACTAATTCAGACTGAAACACCGAGAGAGGGTAACTGACAGAAACACAGAGACAGGGACAGATAGACCGAGAGTGAGACACTGACAGAAACACACAGAGAGACACTGACAGAAAGGCACAGAGAGACACTGACAGAAACACAGAGAGAGACACTGACAGAAACCAAGAGCCACTGACAGAAACACACAGAGAGACACTGACAGAAACACAGAGACACTGAAACACACAGAGAGACACTGACAGAAACACACAGAGAGACACTGACAGAAAGGCACAGAGAGACACTGACAGAAACACACAGAGAGACACTGACACAAACACACAGACACTGACAGAAATAGCGAGAGACACTGACAGAGACACATATAGAAAAACACTTCCCGGGACACACAGAGAGACACTGATAGAAACATAGAGACACTGACAGGAACAGAAAGAGAGAGACACTGACAGAGACACTGACAGAAACATACAGAGAGACACAGACAGCAACACACAGAGAGACACTGACAGAAACACAGAGAGAGACACTGACAGAAACACACAGAGAGACAGTGACAGAAAGGATCAGAGAGACACTGACAGAAACACAGAGACACTGACAGAAACCCAAGAAGAGACACTGACAGAAAAACAGAGAGACACTGACAGAAACACAAAGAGAGACACTGACAGAAAAACAGAGAGACACTGACAGAAAGACACAGAGAGACACAGATAGAAACACAGAGAGAGAGACACTGACTGAAACACAGAGAGAGACACACTGACAGAAACACACAGAGAGACACTGACAGAAACCCAGAGACACTGGCTGGAACACAGAGATACTGAGAAACCCAGATAGACACTGACAGAATAACAGAGAGAGACACTGACAAAGACACACAGAGAGACACTGACAGAAAGACACAGAGAGACACAGATAGAAACACACAGAAAGACACTGACAGAAACGCAGAGACACTGACTGAAACATGCAGAGAGACACTGACAGAAACACACAGAGAGACACTGACAGAAACACACAGAGAGACACAGACAGAAACACACAGAGAGACACTGAGTGAAACCCAGAGAGAGACACTGACAAAAACACACAGAGAGACACTGACAGAAACACACAGAGAGACACTGACAGAAAGGCACAGTGAAACTGGCGGTAACACATAAAGACACTGACAGAAACACAGCCACACTGACTGACAGCAACACACAGAGTGACACTGACAGAATCAGAAAGAGAGAGACACTGACAGAAACCCAGGGAGAGACACTGACAGAAACACAAAGAGAGACACTGACAGAAACCAAGAGACACTGACAGAACACAAAGAGGGACACTGACAGAAACCAAGAGACACTGACAGAAAGGAACAGAGAAACACTGACAGAAACACAGAGACACTGACAGAAACCCAGGGAGAGACACTGACAGAAAACAGAGAGACACTGACAGAAACACACAGAGAGACACTGACAGAAACCCAGAGACGCTGTCAGGAACACAGAGAAACTGAGAAACACAGAGAGACACTGACAGAAACACAGAGACACTGAGAATCCCAGAGAGACACTGACAGAATAACAGAGATAGACACTCATAGAAACACACACAGACACACAAACAGAAACACACAGCGATACATTGACAGAAACACACAGAGAGACACTGACAGAAACCCAGGGAGAGACACTGAGAGAAACACACAGAGAGACACTGACAGAAACACAAAGAGAGACACTGACAGAAACACACAGAGAGACACTGACAGAAAGGAACAGAGAGACACTGACAGAAACACAGAGACACTGACAGAAACCCAGGGAGAGACACTGACAGAAACCCTGGAAGAGACAATGACAGAAAAACAGAGAGACACTGACAGAAAGACACAGAGAGACACAGATAGAAACACAGAGAGAGAGACACTGACTGAAACACAGAGAGAGACACACTGACAGAAACACACAGAGAGACACTGACAGAAACCCAGAGACACTGGCTGGAAAACAGAGATACTGAGAAACCCAGATAGACACTGACAGAAGAACAGAGAGAGGCACTGACAAAGACACACAGAGAGACACTGACAGAATGACACAGAGAGACACAGATAGAAACACACGGGGAGACACTGACAGAAACGCAGAGACACTGACTGAAACACACAGAGAGACACTGACAGAAAGGCACAGTGAAACTGGCGGAAACACATAAAGACACTGACAGAAACACAGCCACACTGACTTACAGCAACACACAGAGAGCCACTGAGAGAATCAGAAAGAGAGAGACACTGACAGAAACCCAGGGAGAGACACTGACAGAATAACAGAGAGAGACACTGAGAAAGACACACAGAGAGACACTGGCAGAAAGACACAGAGAGACACAGATAGAAACACACAGAGAGACACTGACAGAAACGCAGAGACACTGACTGAAACATGCAGAGAGACACTGACAGAAACGCAGAGACACTGATTGAAACATACAGAGAGACACTGACAGAAACTCACAGAGAGACACTGAGAGAAATCCCGAGAGAGACAATGACAGGAACACACAGAGAGACACTGACACAAACACAGAGAGACACTGACAGAAACGCAGAGACACTGACTGAAACATGCAGAGAGACACTGACAGAAACTCACAGAGAGATACTGAGAGAAATCCAGAGAGAGACAATGACAGAAACACACAGAGAGACACTGACAGAAACACACAGAGAGACTCTGACAGAAACCCAGAGACACTGACAGAATAACAGAGAGAGGCACTGTCAGGAACACAGTGAGAGAGACACTGATAGAAACACAGAGAGAGAGACACTGACTGAAACACAGAGAGAGACACACTGACAGAAACACACAGAGAGACACTGACAGAAACCCAGAGGTACAGACTGGAACACAGAGATACTGAGAAACACGGATAGACACTGACAGAATAACAGAGAGAGACACTGACAAAGACACACAGAGAGACACTGGCAGAAAGACACAGAGAGACACAGATAGAAACACACAGAGAGACACTGACAGAAACGCAGAGACACTGACTGAAACATGCAGAGAGACACTGACAGAAACGCAGAGACACTGACTGAAACATACAGAGAGACACTGACAGAAACTCACAGAGAGACACTGAGAGAAATCCAGAGAGAGACAATGACAGGAACACACAGAGAGACACTGACACAAACACAGAGAGACACTGACAGAAACGCAGAGACACTGACTGAAACATGCAGAGAGACACTGACAGAAACTCACAGAGAGATACTGAGAGAAATCCAGAGAGAGACAATGACAGAAACACACAGAGAGACACTGACAGAAACACACAGAGAGACACTGAGAGAAACCCAGAGAGAGACACTGACAGAAACATACAGAGAGACACTGACAGAAACACAGAGAGAGACACTGACAGAAACACACAGAGAGACACTGATAGAAGCACAAAGAGAGACACTGACAGAAACACACAGAAAGACACTGACAGAAACACAAAGAGAGACACTGACAGAAACCCAGAGAAACTGACAGAAACACACAGAGAGACACTGACAGAAACACAAAGAGAGACACTGACAGAAACCCAGAGACACTGACAGAAACACACAGAGAGACACTGACAGAAACACAGAGACACTGACAGAAACACAACGACACTGACAGAAACCCAGGGAGAGACACTGACAGAAACCCAGAGACTCAGACAGGAACAGAAAGAGAGAGACACTGACAGAGACACTGACAGAAAGACACTGACAGAAACACACAGAGAGACACTGACAGAAAGGCACAGTGAAACTGGCGGTAACACATAAAGACACTGACAGAAACACAGCCACACTGACTTACAGCAACACACGAGAGCCACTGAGAGAATCAGAAAGAGAGAGACACTGACTGAAACCCAGGGAGAGACACTGACAGAAACACACAGAGAGACACTGACAGACACACAGAGAGAGACACTGACAGGAACACAGAGACACTGACTGAAACATGCAGAGAGACACTGACAGAAACGCAGAGACACAGACTGAAACATACAGAGAGACACTGACAGAAACTCACAGAGAGACACTGAGAGAAATCCAGAGAGAGACAATGACAGGAACACACAGAGAGACACTGACACAAACACAGAGAGACACTGACAGAAACGCAGAGACACTGACTGAAACATGCAGAGAGACACTGACAGAAACTCACAGAGAGATACTGAGAGAAATCCAGAGAGAGACAATGACAGAAACACACAGAGAGACACTGACAGAAACACACAGAGAGACTCTGACAGAAACCCAGAGACACTGACAGAATAACAGAGAGAGGCACTGTCAGGAACACAGTGAGAGAGACACTGATAGAAACACAGAGGGAGAGACACTGACTGAAACACAGAGAGAGACACACTGACAGAAACACACAGAGAGACACTGACTGAAACACAGAGAGAGACACACTGACAGAAACACACAGAGAGACACTGACAGAAACCCAGAGGTACAGACTGGAACACAGAGATACTGAGAAACACGGATAGACACTGACAGAATAACAGAGAGAGACACTGACAAAGACACACAGAGAGACACTGACAGGAACACACAGAGAGACACAGATAGAAACACACAGAGAGACACTGACAGAAACACACAGAGAGACACTGATAGAAACACACAGAGAGACATTGACAGAAACACACAGAGAGACACTGATAGAAACACACAGAGAGACATTGACAGAAACACACAGAGAGACACAGACAGAAACACACAGAGAGACACTGACAGAAACACAGAGACACTGACTGAAACACACAGAGAGACACTGACAGAAACTCACAGAGAGACACTGACAGAAACACACAGAGAGACACTGACACAAACACAGAGAGAGACACTGACAGAAACACAGAGACAATGACAGAAACCCAGAGAGAGACACTGACTGAAACATGCAGAGAGACACTGATAGAAACACACAGAGAGACATTGACAGAAACACACAGAGAGACACAGACAGAAACACACAGAGAGACACTGACAGAAACACAGAGACAATGACAGAAACACACAGAGAGACACTGACAGAAACACACAGAGAGACAATGACAGAAACACACAGAGAGACATTGACAGAAACACACAGAGAGACACTGATAGAAACACACAGAGAGACACTGACATAAACACAGACAGACCCACTGACCGAAAAACAGAGAGAAAGACACTGATAGAAACACATAGAGACACTGAAACACACAGAGAGAGACACTGACAGAAACACACAGAGAGATACTGACAGAAACACACAGAGAGACACTGATAGAAACACACAGAGAGACACTGACAGAAACAGAGAGAGACACTGATAGAAACACATCGAGACACTGATAGAAACACACAGAGAGACACACTGACAGAAACAGAGAGAGAGAGACACTGATCAAACACACAGAGAGACACTGACAGAAACACAGAGTGAGAGACACTGACAGAAACAGAGAGAGACACTGATAGAAACACACAGAGAGACACTGACAGAAACACAGTGAGAGAGACACTGATAGAAACACACAGAGAGAGACACTGACAGAAACACAGAGAGAGAAATACTGACAGAAACACAGAGAACGACACTGACAGAAACACAAAGAGAGAGACACTGACAGAAACACAAAGACACTGACAGAAACAGAGAGAGAGTGTCTGGGAGAGAGAGAGAGGCACTGACAGAAACACAGAGGCACTGACAGAAACACAGAGAGAGACACTGACAGAATTGCAGAGAGACATTGATAGAAACACAGAGGGAGACACTGACAGGAACGCAGAGAGAGCCACTGACAGAAACACACAGACACTGACAGAAATAGCGAGAGACACTGACAGAGACACATATAGAAAAACACTCACCGGGACACACAGAGAGAAACATAGAGACACTGACAGGAACTGAAAGAGAGAGACACTGACAGAGACACTGACAGAAACATACAGAGAGACACAGACAGAAACACACAGAGAGACACTGAGTGAAACCCAGAGAGAGACACTGACAAAAACACACAGAGAGACACTGACAGAAACACACAGAGAGACACTGACAGAAAGGCACAGTGAAACTGGCGGTAACACATAAAGACACTGACAGAAACACAGCCACACTGACTGACAGCAACACACAGAGTGACACTGACAGAATCAGAAAGAGAGAGACACTGACAGAAACCCAGGGAGAGACACTGACAGAAACACAAAGAGAGACACTGACAGAAACCAAGAGACACTGACAGAACACAAAGAGGGACACTGACAGAAACCAAGAGACACTGACAGAAAGGAACAGAGAAACACTGACAGAAACACAGAGACACTGACAGAAACCCAGGGAGAGACACTGACAGAAAACAGAGAGACACTGACAGAAACACACAGAGAGACACTGACAGAAACCCAGAGACGCTGTCAGGAACACAGAGAAACTGAGAAACACAGAGAGACACTGACAGAAACACAGAGACACTGAGAATCCCAGAGAGACACTGACAGAATAACAGAGATAGACACTCATAGAAACACACACAGACACACAAACAGAAACACACAGCGATACATTGACAGAAACACACAGAGAGACACTGACAGAAACCCAGGGAGAGACACTGAGAGAAACACACAGAGAGACACTGACAGAAACACAAAGAGAGACACTGACAGAAACACACAGAGAGACACTGACAGAAAGGAACAGAGAGACACTGACAGAAACACAGAGACACTGACAGAAACCCAGGGAGAGACACTGACAGAAACCCTGGAAGAGACAATGACAGAAAAACAGAGAGACACTGACAGAAAGACACAGAGAGACACAGATAGAAACACAGAGAGAGAGACACTGACTGAAACACAGAGAGAGACACACTGACAGAAACACACAGAGAGACACTGACAGAAACCCAGAGACACTGGCTGGAAAACAGAGATACTGAGAAACCCAGATAGACACTGACAGAAGAACAGAGAGAGGCACTGACAAAGACACACAGAGAGACACTGACAGAATGACACAGAGAGACACAGATAGAAACACACGGGGAGACACTGACAGAAACGCAGAGACACTGACTAAAACACACAGAGAGACACTGACAGAAAGGCACAGTGAAACTGGCGGAAACACATAAAGACACTGACAGAAACACAGCCACACTGACTTACAGCAACACACAGAGAGCCACTGAGAGAATCAGAAAGAGAGAGACACTGACAGAAACCCAGGGAGAGACACTGACAGAATAACAGAGAGAGACACTGAGAAAGACACACAGAGAGACACTGGCAGAAAGACACAGAGAGACACAGATAGAAACACACAGAGAGACACTGACAGAAACGCAGAGACACTGACTGAAACATGCAGAGAGACACTGACAGAAACGCAGAGACACTGATTGAAACATACAGAGAGACACTGACAGAAACTCACAGAGAGACACTGAGAGAAATCCAGAGAGAGACAATGACAGGAACACACAGAGAGACACTGACACAAACACAGAGAGACACTGACAGAAACGCAGAGACACTGACTGAAACATGCAGAGAGACACTGACAGAAACTCACAGAGAGATACTGAGAGAAATCCAGAGAGAGACAATGACAGAAACACACAGAGAGACACTGACAGAAACACACAGAGAGACTCTGACAGAAACCCAGAGACACTGACAGAATAACAGAGAGAGGCACTGTCAGGAACACAGTGAGAGAGACACTGATAGAAACACAGAGAGAGAGACACTGACTGAAACACAGAGAGAGACACACTGACAGAAACACACAGAGAGACACTGACAGAAACCCAGAGGTACAGACTGGAACACAGAGATACTGAGAAACACGGATAGACACTGACAGAATAACAGAGAGAGACACTGACAAAGACACACAGAGAGACACTGGCAGAAAGACACAGAGAGACACAGATAGAAACACACAGAGAGACACTGACAGAAACGCAGAGACACTGACTGAAACATGCAGAGAGACACTGACAGAAACGCAGAGACACTGACTGAAACATACAGAGAGACACTGACAGAAACTCACAGAGAGACACTGAGAGAAATCCAGAGAGAGACAATGACAGGAACACACAGAGAGACACTGACACAAACACAGAGAGACACTGACAGAAACGCAGAGACACTGACTGAAACATGCAGAGAGACACTGACAGAAACTCACAGAGAGATACTGAGAGAAATCCAGAGAGAGACAATGACAGAAACACACAGAGAGACACTGACAGAAACACACAGAGAGACACTGAGAGAAACCCAGAGAGAGACACTGACAGAAACATACAGAGAGACACTGACAGAAACACAGAGAGAGACACTGACAGAAACACACAGAGAGACACTGATAGAAGCACAAAGAGAGACACTGACAGAAACACACAGAAAGACACTGACAGAAACACAAAGAGAGACACTGACAGAAACCCAGAGAAACTGACAGAAACACACAGAGAGACACTGACAGAAACACAAAGAGAGACACTGACAGAAACCCAGAGACACTGACAGAAACACACAGAGAGACACTGACAGAAACACAGAGACACTGACAGAAACACAACGACACTGACAGAAACCCAGGGAGAGACACTGACAGAAACCCAGAGACTCAGACAGGAACAGAAAGAGAGAGACACTGACAGAGACACTGACAGAAAGACACTGACAGAAACACACAGAGAGACACTGACAGAAAGGCACAGTGAAACTGGCGGTAACACATAAAGACACTGACAGAAACACAGCCACACTGACTTACAGCAACACACGAGAGCCACTGAGAGAATCAGAAAGAGAGAGACACTGACTGAAACCCAGGGAGAGACACTGACAGAAACACACAGAGAGACACTGACAGACACACAGAGAGAGACACTGACAGGAACACAGAGACACTGACAGAAGCACAGATTATGAGGCACTGACAGAAACTCAATTAGGGAGGCACTGAATGAAAAACAGAGATACAAACTGACAGAAATACAGAGATACAAACTGACAGAAATACAGAGATTCCATGACAGAAACACACAGAGAGACACTGACAGAAAGGCACAGTGTCACTGGCGGAAACACATAAAGACACTGACAGAAACACAGCCACACTGACTGACAGCAACACACAGAGTGACACTGACAGAATCAGAAAGAGAGAGACACTGACAGAAACCCAGGGAGAGACACTGACAGAAACACAAAGAGAGACACTGACAGAAACCAAGAGACACTGAAAGAACACAAAGAGGGACACTGACAGAAACCAAGAGACACTGACAGAAAGGAACACAGAGACACTGACAGAAACACAGAGACACTGACAGAAACCCAGGGAGAGACACTGACAGAAACCCAGGGAGAGACACTGACAGAACCCAGGGAGAGACACTGACAGGAACAGAAAGTGAGAGACACTGACAGAGACACTGACAGAAACACACAGAGAGACACTGAGAGAATCAGAAAGAGAGAGACACTGACAGAAACCCAGGGAGAGACACTGACAGAAACACTCAGAGAGACACTGACAGAAACACAAAGAGAGACACTGACAGAAACCCAGAGACACTGACAGAAACACACAGAGAGACATTGACAGAAACACAGAGAGACACTGACAGAAACACAGAGACACTGACAGAAACCCAGGGAGAGACACTGACAGAAACACACAGAGAGGCACTGACAGAACCCCAGAGACACTGACTGGAACAGAAAGAGAGAGACACTGACAGAGACACTGACAGAAACACACAGAGAGACACTGACAGAAACACACAGTGAGACATTGACAGAACCACAAAGAGAGACACTGACAGAAACACACAGAGAGACACTGACAGAAACACAGAGAGACACTGACAGAATTGCAGTGAATTCTGGTGGTAACACAGTGAAACTGGTGGTAACACAGAAAGACACTGACAGAAACACAGCCACACTGACTGACAGCAACACACAGAGTGACACTGACAGAATCAGAAAGAGAGAGACACTGACAGAACCCAGGGAGAGACACTGACAGAAACACAAAGAGAGACACTGACAGAAACCAAGAGACACTGACAGAACACAAAGAGGGACACTGACAGAAACCAAGAGACACTGACAGAAAGGAACAGAGAGACACTGACAGAAACACAGAGAGGGACACTGACAGAAACCAAGAGACACTGACAGAAACACACAGAGAGACACTGACAGAAAGGCACAGAGAGACACTGACAGAAACACAGAGACACTGTCAGAAACCCAGGGAGAGACACTGATAGAAACACACAGAGAGACACTGACAGAAACACACAGTGAGACATTGACAGAAACACAAAGAGAGGCACTGACAGAAACACAGAGAGACACTGACAGAATTGCAGAGAGACATTGACAAAAACACAGAGAGAGACACTGACAGAAACGCAGAGAGAGAGGCACTGATAGACACACACAGACACTGACAGAAATAGCGAGAGACACTGACAGAGACACATAAAGAAAAACAATTACCGGGACACTTAGAGAGGCACTGATGGAAACACAGAGACCCTGACAGAAACAGAAAGAGAGAGACACAGACAGAAACACACATAGAGACACTGACAGAGACACGCAGAGAGACACTGACTGAAACATAAAGACATTGACAGAAACCCAGGGAGAGACACTGACAGAAACACACAGAGACACTGACAGAAACACACAGAGAGACACTGAGAGAAACACAGAGAAAATGACAGAAGTACAGAGAGAGACACTGACAGAAACCAAGAGACACTGACAGAAACACACAGAGAGACATTGACAGAAAGGCACAGAGACACTGGCAGAAACACACAGAGAGACACTGACAGAAAGGAACAGAGAGACACTGACAGAAACACAGAGCAACTGACAGAAACCCAGGGAGAGACACTGACAGAAACCCAGAGAGAGACACTGAGAGAAACAGAAAGAGAGACACACTGACAGAAAACCAGAGCCACTGACAGAAACACACAGAGCGACACTGACAGAAACCCAGGGTGAGACACTGACAGAAACAGACAGAGAGACACTGACAGAAACCCAGAGACACTAACAGGAACAGAAAGAGAGAGACTGGCAGAAACACACAGGAGACACGCACAGAGAGACACTGAGAGAAACCCAGGGAGAGACACTGACAGAAACCCAGGGAGAGACACTGACAGAAACCCAGGGAGAGACACTGACAGAAAAACAGAGACACTGACAGAAACCCAGAGAGAGACACTGACAGAAAGGCACAGAGAGACACTGACAGAAACACAGAGACACTGACAGAAACCCAGGGAGAGACACTGACAGAAACCCAGGGAGAGACACTGACAGAAACACACAGAGAGACACTGACAGAAACACACAGTGAGACATTGACAGAAACACAAAGAGAGGCACTGACAGAAACACAGAGAGACACTGACAGAATTGCAGAGAGACATTGACAAAAACACAAAGAGAGACACTGACAGAAACGCAGAGAGAGAGGCACTGATAGACACACACAGACACTGACAGAAATAGCGAGAGACACTGACAGAGACACATAAAGAAAAACAATTACCGGGACACTTAGAGAGGCACTGATGGAAACACAGAGACCCTGACAGAAACAGAAAGAGAGAGACACAGACAGAAACACACATAGAGACACTGACAGAGACACACAGAGAGACACTGACTGAAACATAAAGACATTGACAGAAACCCAGGGAGAGACACTGACAGAAACACACAGAGACACTGACAGAAACACACAGAGAGACACTGAGAGAAACACAGAGAAAATGACAGAAGTACAGAGAGAGACACTGACAGAAACCAAGAGACACTGACAGAAACACACAGAGAGTCATTGACAGAAAGGCACAGAGACACTGGCAGAAACACACAGAGAGACACTGACAGAAAGGAACAGAGAGACACTGACAGAAACACAGAGCAACTGACAGAAACCCAGGGAGAGACACTGACAGAAACCCAGAGAGAGACACTGAGAGAAACAGAAAGAGAGACACACTGACAGAAAACCAGAGCCACTGACAGAAACACACAGAGCGACACTGACAGAAACACACAGAGAGACACTGACAGAAAGGCACAGAGAGACGCTGATAGAAACACAGAGCAACTGACAGAAACCCAGGGAGAGACACTGACAGAAACCCAGAGAGAGACACTGACAGAAACAGACAGAGAGACACTGACAGAAACCCAGAGACACTAACAGGAACAGAAAGAGAGACACTGGCAGAAACACACAGGAGACACGCACAGAGAGACACTGAGAGAAACCCAGGGAGAGACACTGACAGAAACCCAGGGAGAGACACTGACAGAAACCCAGGGAGAGACACTGACAGAAACACACAGAGAGACACTGACAGAAACCCAGGGAGAGACACTGACAGAAACACACAGAGAGACACTGACAGAAACACAAAGAGAGACACTGACAGAAAGGAACAGAGAGACACTGACAAAACACAGAGACACTGACAGAAACCCAGGGAGAGACACTGACAGAAAAACAGAGACACTGACAGAAACCCAGAGAGAGACACTGACAGAAAGGCACAGAGAGACACTGACAGAAACACAGAGACACTGACAGAAACCCAGGGAGAGACACTGACAGAAACCCAGGGAGAGACACTGACAGAACCCAGGGAGAGACACTGACAGGACAAGAAAGTGAGAGACACTGACAGAGACACTGACAGAAACACACAGAGAGACACTGAGAGAATCAGAAAGAGAGAGACACTGACAGAAACCCAGGGAGAGACACTGACAGAAACACTCAGAGAGACACTGACAGAAACACAAAGAGAGACACTGACAGAAACCCAGAGACACTGACAGAAACACACAGAGAGACATTGACAGAAACACACAGAGAGACACTGACAGAAAGGCACAGAGAGACACTGACAGAAACACAGAGACACTGACAGAAACCCAGGGAGAGACACTGACAGAAACCCAGAGACTCAGACAGGAACAGAAAGAGAGAGACACTGACAGAGACACTGACAGAAAGACACTGACAGAAACACACAGAGAGACACTGACAGAAAGGCACAGTGAAACTGGCGGTAACACATAAAGACACTGACAGAAACACAGCCACACTGACTTACAGCAACACACGAGAGCCATTGAGAGAATCAGAAAGAGAGAGACACTGACTGAAACCCAGGGAGAGACACTGACAGAAACACACAGAGAGACACTGACAGAGACACAGAGAGAGACACTGACAGGAACACAGAGACACTGACAGAAACACAGATTATGAGGCACTGACAGAAACTCAATTAGGGAGGCAATGAATGATAAACAGAGATACAAACTGACAGAAATACAGAGATACAATCTGACAGAAACACAGAGAGACCATGACAGAAACACACAGAGATACACTGACTGAAAGGCACAGTGTCACTGGCGGAAACACATAAAGACACTGACAGAAACACAGCCACCCTGACTGACAGCAACACACAGAGGGACACTGACAGGAGCTCAGAGAGAGAGAGACACTGACATAAACACAGCCACCCTGACTGACAGCAACACACAGAGGGACACTGACAGGAGCTCAGAGAGAGAGACACACACTGACATAAACACAAAGAGAGACACTGACCGAAAAACACAGAGTAACACTGAAGGAAAAACAGAGAGAGAGAGACACTGATAGAGACAATGACAGAAACACAGAGACACTGACAGAAACACAGAGAGAGAGACATTGACATGAACACAGAGAGCCACTGACAGAAACACAGAGACACTGACAGAAGTACAGAGACACTGACAGGAACACAGAGACACTGACAGAAACACAGAGAGAGAGACATTGACAGAAACACAGAGAGCCACTGACAGAAACACTGAGACAATGACAGAAGTACAAAAGACACTCTGACATAAACACAAACAGACCCACTGACCGAAAAACAGAGAGAAAGACACTGATAGAAACACATAGAGACACTGAAACACACAGAGAGAGACACTGACAGAAACACACAGAGAGACACTGACAGAAACACAGAGACAATGACAGAAACACACAGAGACACACTGACATAAACACAGACAGACCCACTGACCGAAAAACAGAGAGAAAGACACTGATAGAAACACATAGAGACACTGAAACACACAGAGAGAGACACTGACAGAAACACAGACAGACCATGACAGAAACACACAGAGAGATACTGACAGAAACACACAGAGAGACACTGATAGAAACACATGGAGACACTGATAGAAACACACAGAGAGACACACTGACAGAAACAGAGAGAGAGAGACACTGATCAAACACACAGAGAGACACTGACAGAAACACAGAGTGAGAGACACTGACAGAAACAGAGAGAGACACTGATAGAAACACACAGAGAGAGACACTGACAGAAACACAGAGAGAGAAACACTGACAGAAACACAGAGAACGACACTGACAGAAACACAAAGAGAGAGACACTGACAGAAACACAAAGACACTGACAGAAACAGAGAGAGAGTGTCTGAGAGAGAGAGAGAGACACTGACAGAAACAGACAGAGAGACACTGACAGAAACCCAGAGACACTAACAGGAACAGAAAGAGAGAGACTGGCAGAAACACACAGGAGACACGCACAGAGAGACACTGACAGAAACCCAGGGAGAGACACTGACAGAAACCCAGGGAGAGACACTGACAGAAAAACAGAGACACTGACAGAAACCCAGAGAGAGACACTGACAGAAAGGCACAGAGAGACACTGACAGAAACACAGAGACACTGACAGAAACCCAGGGAGAGACACTGACAGAAACCCAGGGAGAGACACTGACAGAAACACACAGAGAGACACTGACAGAAACACACAGTGAGACATTGACAGAAACACAAAGAGAGGCACTGACAGAAACACAGAGAGACACTGACAGAATTGCAGAGAGACATTGACAAAAACACAGAGAGAGACACTGACAGAAACGCAGAGAGAGAGGCACTGATAGACACACACAGACACTGACAGAAATAGCGAGAGACACTGACAGAGACACATAAAGAAAAACAATTACCGGGACACTTAGAGAGGCACTGATGGAAACACAGAGACCCTGACAGAAACAGAAAGAGAGAGACACAGACAGAAACACACATAGAGACACTGACAGAGACACACAGAGAGACACTGACTGAAACATAAAGACATTGACAGAAACCCAGGGAGAGACACTGACAGAAACACACAGAGACACTGACAGAAACACACAGAGAGACACTGAGAGAAACACAGAGAAAATGACAGAAGTACAGAGAGAGACACTGACAGAAACCAAGAGACACTGACAGAAACACACAGAGAGTCATTGACAGAAAGGCACAGAGACACTGGCAGAAACACACAGAGAGACACTGACAGAAAGGAACAGAGAGACACTGACAGAAACACAGAGCAACTGACAGAAACCCAGGGAGAGACACTGACAGAAACCCAGAGAGAGACACTGAGAGAAACAGAAAGAGAGACACACTGACAGAAAACCAGAGCCACTGACAGAAACACACAGAGCGACACTGACAGAAACACACAGAGAGACACTGACAGAAAGGCACAGAGAGACGCTGATAGAAACACAGAGCAACTGACAGAAACCCAGGGAGAGACACTGACAGAAACCCAGAGAGAGACACTGACAGAAACAGACAGAGAGACACTGACAGAAACCCAGAGACACTAACAGGAACAGAAAGAGAGACACTGGCAGAAACACACAGGAGACACGCACAGAGAGACACTGAGAGAAACCCAGGGAGAGACACTGACAGAAACCCAGGGAGAGACACTGACAGAAACCCAGGGAGAGACACTGACAGAAACACACAGAGAGACACTGACAGAAACCCAGGGAGAGACACTGACAGAAACACACAGAGAGACACTGACAGAAACACAAAGAGAGACACTGACAGAAAGGAACAGAGAGACACTGACAAAACACAGAGACACTGACAGAAACCCAGGGAGAGACACTGACAGAAAAACAGAGACACTGACAGAAACCCAGAGAGAGACACTGACAGAAAGGCACAGAGAGACACTGACAGAAACACAGAGACACTGACAGAAACCCAGGGAGAGACACTGACAGAAACCCAGGGAGAGACACTGACAGAACCCAGGGAGAGACACTGACAGGACAAGAAAGTGAGAGACACTGACAGAGACACTGACAGAAACACACAGAGAGACACTGAGAGAATCAGAAAGAGAGAGACACTGACAGAAACCCAGGGAGAGACACTGACAGAAACACTCAGAGAGACACTGACAGAAACACAAAGAGAGACACTGACAGAAACCCAGAGACACTGACAGAAACACACAGAGAGACATTGACAGAAACACACAGAGAGACACTGACAGAAAGGCACAGAGAGACACTGACAGAAACACAGAGACACTGACAGAAACCCAGGGAGAGACACTGACAGAAACACACAGAGAGGCACTGACAGAACCCCAGAGACACTGACAGGAACAGAAAGAGAGAGACACTGACAGAGACACTGACAGAAACACACAGAGAGACACTGACAGAAACACACAGTGAGACATTGACAGAACCACAAAGAGAGACACTGACAGAAACACACAGAGAGGCACTGACAGAACCCCAGAGACACTGACAGGAACAGAAAGAGAGAGACACTGACAGAGACACTGACAGAAACACACAGAGAGACATTGACAGAAACACACAGAGAGACACTGACAGAAAGGCACAGAGAGACACTGACAGAAACACAGCCACACTGACTGACAGCAACACACAGAGTGACACTGACAGAATCAGAAAGAGAGAGACACTGACAGAAACCCAGGGAGAGACACTGACAGAAACACAAAGAGAGACACTGACAGAAACCAAGAGACACTGACAGAACACAAAGAGGGACACTGACAGAAACCAAGAGACACTGACAGAAAGGAACAGAGAGACACTGACAGAAACACAGAGACACTGACAGAAACCCAGGGAGAGACACTGACAGAAAAACAGAGAGACACTGACAGAAACACAAAGAGGGACACTGACAGAAACCAAGAGACACTGACAGAAACACACAGAGAGACACTGACAGAAAGGCATAGAGAGACACTGACAGAAACACAGAGACACTGTCAGAAACCCAGGGAGAGACACTGACAGAAACACACAGAGAGACACTGACAGAAACACACAGTGAGACATTGACAGAAACACAAAGAGAGGCACTGACAGAAACACAAGGAGACACTGACAGAATTGCAGAGAGACATTGACAAAAACACAGAGAGAGACACTGACAGAAACGCAGAGAGAGAGGCACTGATAGACACACACAGACACTGACAGAAATAGCGAGAGACACTGACAGAGACACATAAAGAAAAACAATTACCGGGACACATAGAGAGGCACTGATGGAAACACAGAGACCCTGACAGAAACAGAAAGAGAGAGACACAGACAGAAACACACATAGAGACACTGACAGAGACACACAGAGAGACACTGACTGAAACATAAAGACATTGACAGAAACCCAGGGAGAGACACTGACAGAAACACACAGAGACACTGACAGAAACACACAGAGAGACACTGAGAGAAACACAGAGAAAATGACAGAAGTACAGAGAGAGACACTGACAGAAACCAAGAGACACTGACAGAAACGCACAGAGAGACATTGACAGAAAGGCACAGAGACACTGGCAGAAACACACAGAGAGACTCTGACAGAAACCCAGAGAGAGACACTGACAGAAACATACAGAGAGACACTGACAGAAACACAGAGAGAGACACTGACAGAAACACACAGAGAGACACTGATAGAAGCACAAAGAGAGACACTGACAGAAACACACAGAGAGACACTGACAGAAACACAAAGAGAGACACTGACAGAAACCCAGAGACACTGACAGAAACACACAGAGAGACACTGACAGAAACACATGAGACACTGACAGAAACACAACAACACTGACAGAAACCCAGGGAGAGACACTGACAGAAACCCAGAGACTCAGACAGGAACAGAAAGAGAGAGACACTGACAGAGACACTGACAGAAAGACACTGACAGAAACACACAGAGAGACACTGACAGAAAGGCACAGTGAAACTGGCGGTAACACATAAAGACACTGACAGAAACACAGCCACACTGACTTACAGCAACACACGAGAGCCATTGAGAGAATCAGAAAGAGAGAGACACTGACTGAAACCCAGGGAGAGACACTGACAGAAACACACAGAGAGACACTGACAGAGACACAGAGAGAGACACTGACAGGAACACAGAGACACTGACAGAAACACAGATTATGAGGCACTGACAGAAACTCAATTAGGGAGGCAATGAATGATAAACAGAGATACAAACTGACAGAAATACAGAGATACAATCTGACAGAAACACAGAGAGACCATGACAGAAACACACAGAGAGACACTGACAGAAAGGCACAGTGTCACTGGCGGAAACACATAAAGACACTGACAGAAACACAGCCACACTGACTGACAGCAACACACAGAGGGACACTGACAGGAGCTCAGAGAGAGAGAGACACTGACATAAACACAGCCACCCTGACTGACAGCAACACACAGAGGGACACTGACAGGAGCTCAGAGAGAGAGAGACACTGACATAAACACAGCCACCCTGACTGACAGCAACACACAGAGGGACACTGACAGGAGCTCAGAGAGAGAGACACACACTGACATAAACACAAAGAGAGACACTGACCGAAAAACACAGAGTGACACTGAAGGAAAAACAGAGAGAGAGAGACACTGATAGAGACAATGACAGAAACACAGAGACACTGACAGAAACACAGAGAGAGAGACATTGACATGAACACAGAGAGCCACTGACAGAAACACAGAGACACTGACAGAAGTACAGAGACACTGACAGGAACACAGAGACACTGACAGAAACACAGAGAGAGAGACATTGACAGAAACACAGAGAGCCACTGACAGAAACACTGAGACAATGACAGAAGTACAAAAGACACTCTGACATAAACACAAACAGACCCACTGACCGAAAAACAGAGAGAAAGACACTGATAGAAACACATAGAGACACTGAAACACACAGAGAGAGACACTGACAGAAACACACAGAGAGACACTGACAGAAACACAGAGACAATGACAGAAACACACAGAGACACACTGACATAAACACAGACAGACCCACTGACCGAAAAACAGAGAGAAAGACACTGATAGAAACACATAGAGACACTGAAACACACAGAGAGAGACACTGACAGAAACACAGACAGACCATGACAGAAACACACAGAGAGATACTGACAGAAACACACAGAGAGACACTGATAGAAACACATGGAGACACTGATAGAAACACACAGAGAGACACACTGACAGAAACAGAGAGAGAGAGACACTGATCAAACACACAGAGAGACACTGACAGAAACACAGAGTGAGAGACACTGACAGAAACAGAGAGAGACACTGATAGAAACACACAGAGAGACACTGACAGAAACACAGTGAGAGAGACACTGATAGAAACACACAGAGAGAGACACTGACAGAAACACAGAGAGAGAAACACTGACAGAAACACAGAGAACGACACTGACAGAAACACAAAGAGAGAGACACTGACAGAAACACAAAGACACTGACAGAAACAGAGAGAGAGTGTCTGAGAGAGAGAGAGAGGCACTGACAGAAACACAGAGAGAGACACTGACAGATACACAGAGAGAGACACTGACAGAAACACAGAGAGACATTGACGGAAACACAGAGAGAGACACTGACAGAAACACAGAGACAATGACAGAAGTACAGAGAGAGACACTGACAGAAACACAGTGAGACATTGACAGAAACACAGAGAGAGGCACTGACAGAAACGCAGAGAGAGATACTGACAGAGACAAATATAGAAAAACACTTACCGGGACACATAGAGAGGCACTGATAGAAGCACAGAGACACTGACAGAAACAGAAAGAGAGAGACATTGACAGAGACACTGACAGAAACATACAGAGAGACACAGACAGAAACACAGAGACACTGACAGAAACACAGAGACCCTGACAGAAACACAGATTATGAGGCACTGACAAAAACTCAATTAGGGAGGCAATGAATGATAAACAGAGATACAAACTGACAGAAATACAGAGATACAATCTGACAGAAATACAGAGAGACCATGACAGAAACACACAGAGAGACACTGACAGAAAGGCACAGTGTCACTGGCGGAAACACATAAAGACACTGACAGAAACACAGCCACACTGACTGACAGCAACACACAGAGGGACACTGACAGGAGCTCAGAGAGAGAGAGACACTGACATAAACACAGCCACCCTGACTGACAGCAACACACAGAGGGACACTGACAGGAGCTCAGAGAGAGAGAGACACTGACATAAACACAGCCACCCTGGCTGACAGCAACACACAGAGGGACACTGACAGGAGCTCAGAGAGAGAGACACACACTGACATAAACACAAAGAGAGACACTGACCGAAAAACACAGAGTGACACTGAAGGAAAAACAGAGAGAGAGAGACACTGATAGAGACAATGACAGAAACACAGAGACACTGACAGAAACACAGAGAGAGAGACATTGACATGAACACAGAGAGCCACTGACAGAAACACAGAGACACTGACAGAAGTACAGAGACACTGACAGGAACACAGAGACACTGACAGAAACACAGAGAGAGAGACATTGACAGAAACACAGAGAGCCACTGACAGAAACACTGAGACAATGACAGAAGTACAAAAGACACTCTGACATAAACACACACAGACCCACTGACCGAAAAACAGAGAGAAAGACACTGATAGAAACACATAGAGACACTGAAACACACAGAGAGAGACACTGACAGAAACACACAGAGAGACACTGACAGAAACACAGAGACAATGACAGAAACACACAGAGACACACTGACATAAACACAGACAGACCCACTGACCGAAAAACAGAGAGAAAGACACTGATAGAAACACATAGAGACACTGAAACACACAGAGAGAGACACTGACAGAAACACAGACAGACCATGACAGAAACACACAGAGAGATACTGACAGAAACACACAGAGAGACACTGATAGAAACACACAGAGAGACACTGACAGAAACAGAGAGAGACACTGATAGAAACACATGGAGACACTGATAGAAACACACAGAGAGACACACTGACAGAAACAGAGAGAGAGAGACACTGATCAAACACACAGAGAGACACTGACAGAAACACAGAGTGAGAGACACTGACAGAAACAGAGAGAGACACTGATAGAAACACACAGAGAGACACTGACAGAAACACAGTGAGAGAGACACTGATAGAAACACACAGAGAGAGACACTGACAGAAACACAGAGAGAGAAACACTGACAGAAACACAGAGAACGACACTGACAGAAACACAAAGAGAGAGAGACTGACAGAAACACAAAGACACTGACAGAAACAGAGAGAGAGTGTCTGAGAGAGAGAGAGAGGCACTGACAGAAACACAGAGAGAGACACTGACAGAAACACAGAGAGACATTGACGGAAACACAGAGAGAGACACTGACAGAAACACAGAGACAATGACAGAAGTACAGAGAGAGACACTGACAGAAACACAGTGAGACATTGACAGAAACACAGAGAGATGCACTGACAGAAACGCAGAGTGAGATACTGACAGAGACAAATATAGAAAAACACTTACCGGGACACATAGAGAGGCACTGATAGAAGCACAGAGACACTGACAGAAACAGAAAGAGAGAGACATTGACAGAGACACTGACAGAAACATACAGAGAGACACAGACAGAAACACACGAAGAGACACTGACAGAAACACACGAAGAGACACTGACAGAAACCCAGAGAGAGACACTGACAGAAACATACAGAGAGACACTGACAGAAACACAGAGAGAGACACTGACAGAAACACACAGACAGACACTGATAGAAGCACAAAGAGAGACACTGACAGAAACACACAGAGAGACACTGACAGAAACACAAAGAGAGACACTGACAGAAACCCAGAGAAACTGACAGAAACACACAGAGAGACACTGACAGAAACACAAAGAGAGACACTGACAGAAACCCAGAGACACTGACAGAAACACACAGAGAGGCACTGACAGAAACACAGAGACACTGACAGAAACACAACGACACTGACAGAAACCCAGGGAGAGACACTGACAGAAACCCAGAGACTCAGACAGGAACAGAAAGAGAGAGACACTGACAGAGACACTGACAGAAAGACACTGACAGAAACACACAGAGAGACACTGACAGAAAGGCACAGTGAAACTGGCGGTAACACATAAAGACACTGACAGAAACACAGCCACACTGACTTACAGCAACACACGAGAGCCACTGAGAGAATCAGAAAGAGAGAGACACTGACTGAAACCCAGGGAGAGACACTGACAGAAACACACAGAGAGACACTGACAGAGACACAGAGAGAGACACTGACAGGAACACAGAGACACTGACAGAAACACAGATTATGAGGCACTGACAGAAACTCAATTAGGGAGGCAATGAATGATAAACAGAGATACAAACTGACAGAAATACAGAGATACAATCTGACAGAAACACAGAGAGACCATGACAGAAACACACAGAGAGACACTGACAGAAAGGCACAGTGTCACTGGCGGAAACACATAAAGACACTGACAGAAACACAGCCACACTGACTGACAGCAACACACAGAGGGACACTGACAGGAGCTCAGAGAGAGAGAGACACTGACATAAACACAGCCACCCTGACTGACAGCAACACACAGAGGGACACTGACAGGAGCTCAGAGAGAGAGACACACACTGACATAAACACAAAGAGAGACACTGACCGAAAAACACAGAGTGACACTGAAGGAAAAACAGAGAGAGAGAGACACTGATAGAGACAATGACAGAAACACAGAGACACTGACAGAAACACAGAGAGAGAGACATTGACATGAACACAGAGAGCCACTGACAGAAACACAGAGACACTGACAGAAGTACAGAGACACTGACAGGAACACAGAGACACTGACAGAAACACAGAGAGAGAGACATTGACAGAAACACAGAGAGCCACTGACAGAAACACTGAGACAATGACAGAAGTACAAAAGACACTCTGACATAAACACAAACAGACCCACTGACCGAAAAACAGAGAGAAAGACACTGATAGAAACACATAGAGACACTGAAACACACAGAGAGAGACACTGACAGAAACACACAGAGAGACACTGACAGAAACACAGAGACAATGACAGAAACACACAGAGACACACTGACATAAACACAGACAGACCCACTGACCGAAAAACAGAGAGAAAGACACTGATAGAAACACATAGAGACACAGAAACACACAGAGAGATACTGACAGAAACACACAGAGAGACACTGATAGAAACACACAGAGAGACACAGACAGAAACAGATAGAGACACTGATAGAAACACATGGAGACACTGATAGAAACACACAGAGAGACACACTGACAGAAACAGAGAGAGAGAGACACTGATCAAACACACAGAGAGACACTGACAGAAACACAGAGTGAGAGACACTGACAGAAACAGAGAGAGAGAAACACTGACAGAAACACAGAGAACGACACTGACAGAAACACAAAGAGAGAGACACTGACAGAAACACAAAGACACTGACAGAAACAGAGAGAGAGTGTCTGGGAGAGAGAGAGAGGCACTGACAGAAACACAGAGAGAGACACTGACAGATACACAGAGAGAGACACTGACAGAAACGCAGAGAGACATTGACGGAAACACAGAGAGAGACACTGACAGAAACACAGAGACAATGACAGAAGTACAGAGAGAGACACTGACAGAAACACAGTGAGACATTGACAGAAACACAGAGAGAGGCACTGACAGAAACGCAGAGAGAGATACTGACAGAGACAAATATAGAAAAACACTTACCGGGACACATAGAGAGGCACTGATAGAAGCACAGAGACACTGACAGAAACAGAAAGAGAGAGACATTGACAGAGACACTGACAGAAACATACAGAGAGACACAGACAGAAACACACGAAGAGACACTGACAGAAACACACGAAGAGACACTGACAGAAACCCAGAGAAAGACACTGACAGAAACACACAGAGAGACACTGACAGAAACACACAGAGAGAGACACTGATAGAAACACAAAGAGATACACTGACTGAATTTCAGAGAGACATTGACAGAAAAACAGAGAGAGACACTGACAGAAACACATATAGAAAAACACTTACCGGGACACACAGAGAGACACGGATAGAAACATTGAGACACTGACAGGAACAGAAAGAGAGAGACATTGACAGAGATACTGACAGAAACATACAGAGAGACACAGACAGAAACACACGAAGAGACACAGACAGAAATACACGAAGAGACACTGACAGAAACCCAGAGAGAGACACTGACAGAAACATACAGAGAGACACTGACAGAAACACACAGAGAGAGACACTGACAGAAAGGCACAGAGAGACACTGACAGAAACACAGCGACACTGACAGAAACCCAGGGAGAGACACTGACAGAAACCCAGGGAGAGACACTGACAGAACCCAGGGAGAGACACTGACAGGAACAGAAAGTGAGAGACACTGACAGAGACACTGACAGAAACACACAGAGAGACACTGAGAGAATCAGAAAGAGAGAGACACTGACAGAAACCCAGGGAGAGACACTGACAGAAACACTCAGAGAGACACTGACAGAAACACAAAGAGAGACACTGACAGAAACCCAGAGACACTGACAGAAACACACAGAGAGACATTGACAGAAACACACAGAGAGACACTGACAGAAACACACAGAGAGACACTGACAGAAACACAGAGACACTGACAGAAACCCAGGGAGAGACACTGACAGAAACACACAGAGAGGCACTGACAGAACCCCAGAGACACTGACTGGAACAGAAAGAGAGAGACACTGACAGAGACACTCACAGAAACACACAGAGAGACACTGTCAGAAACACACAGTGAGACATTGACAGAACCACAAAGAGAGACACTGACAGAAACACACAGAGAGACACTGACAGAAAGGCACAGTGAAACTGGCGGTAACACATAAAGACACTGACAGAAACACAGCCACACTGACTGACAGCAACACACAGAGTGACACTGACAGAATCAGAAAGAGAGAGACACTGACAGAAACCCAGGGAGAGACACTGACAGAAACACAAAGAGAGACACTGACAGAAACCAAGAGACACTGACAGAACACAAAGAGGGACACTGACAGAAACCAAGAGACACTGTCAGAAAGGAACAGAGAGACACTGACAGAAACACAGAGACACTGACAGAAACCCAGGGAGAGACACTGACAGAAAAACAGAGAGACACTGACAGAAACACAAAGAGGGACACTGACAGAAACCAAGAGACACTGACAGAAACACACAGAGAGACACTGCCAGAAAGGCACAGAGAGACACTGACAGAAACACAGAGACACTGTCAGAAACCCAGGGAGAGACACTGACAGAAACACACAGAGAGACACTGACAGAAACATACAGTGAGACATTGACAGAATTGCAGAGAGACATTGACAAAAACACAGAGAGAGACACTGACAGAAACGCAGAGAGAGAGGCACTGACAGAAACACAGAGACAATGACAGAAACACACAGAGACACACTGACATAAACACAGACAGACCGAAAAACAGAGAGAAAGACACTGATAGAAACACATAGAGACACTGAAACACACAGAGAGAGACACTGACAGAAACACAGACAGACCATGACAGAAACACACAGAGAGATACTGACAGAAACACACAGAGAGACACTGATAGAAACACACAGAGAGACACTGACAGAAACAGAGAGAGACACTGATAGAAACACATGGAGACACTGATAGAAACACACAGAGAGACACACTGACAGAAACAGAGAGAGAGAGACACTGATCAAACACACAGAGAGACACTGACAGAAACACAGAGTGAGAGACACTGACAGAAACAGAGAGAGACACTGATAGAAACACACAGAGAGACACTGACAGAAACACAGTGAGAGAGACACTGATAGAAACACACAGAGAGAGACACTGACAGAAACACAGAGAGAGAAACACTGACAGAAACACAGAGAACGACACTGACAGAAACACAAAGAGAGAGACACTGACAGAAACACAAAGACACTGACAGAAACAGAGAGAGAGTGTCTGAGAGAGAGAGAGAGGCACTGACAGAAACACAGAGAGAGACACTGACAGATACACAGAGAGAGACACTGACAGAAACACAGAGAGACATTGACGGAAACACAGAGAGAGACACTGACAGAAACACAGAGACAATGACAGAAGTACAGAGAGAGACACTGACAAAAACACAGAGAGAGACACTGACAGAAACGCAGAGAGAGAGGCACTGACAGAAACACAGAGACAATGACAGAAACACACAGAGACACACTGACATAAACACAGACAGACCGAAAAACAGAGAGAAAGACACTGATAGAAACACATAGAGACACTGAAACACACAGAGAGAGACACTGACAGAAACACAGACAGACCATGACAGAAACACACAGAGAGATACTGACAGAAACACACAGAGAGACACTGATAGAAACACACAGAGAGACACTGACAGAAACAGAGAGAGACACTGATAGAAACACATGGAGACACTGATAGAAACACACAGAGAGACACACTGACAGAAACAGAGAGAGAGAGACACTGATCAAACACACAGAGAGACACTGACAGAAACACAGAGTGAGAGACACTGACAGAAACAGAGAGAGACACTGATAGAAACACACAGAGAGACACTGACAGAAACACAGTGAGAGAGACACTGACAGAAACACAAAGACACTGACAGAAAAAGAGAGAGAATGTCTGGGAGACAGAGAGAGGCACTGACAGAAACACAGAGAGAGACACTGACAGATACACAGAGAGAGACACTGACAGAAACACAGAGAGACATTGACGGAAACACAGAGAGTGACACTGACAGAAACACAGAGACAAAGACAGAAGTACAGAGAGAGACACTGACAGAAACACAGTGAGACATTGACAGAAACACAGAGAGAGGCACTGACAGAAACGCAGAGCGAGATACTGACAGAGACAAATATAGAAAAACACTTACCGGGACACATAGAGAGGCACTGATAGAAGCACAGAGACACTGACAGAAACAGAAAGAGAGACACAGACAGAAACACACGAAGAGACACTGACAGAAACACGCGAAGAGAAACTGACAGAAACACACGAAGAGACACTGACAGAAACCCAGAGAGAGACACTGACAGAAACATACAGAGAGACACTGACAGAAACACACAGAGAGAGACACTGACAGAAAGGCACAGAGAGACACTGACAGAAACACAGCGACACTGACAGAAACCCAGGGAGAGACACTGACAGAAACCCAGGGAGAGACACTGACAGAACCCAGGGAGAGACACTGACAGGAACAGAAAGTGAGAGACACTGACAGAGACACTGACAGAAACACACAGAGAGACACTGAGAGAATCAGAAAGAGAGAGTAACTGACAGAAACCCAGGGAGAGACACTGACAGAAACACTCAGAGAGACACTGACAGAAACACAAAGAGAGACACTGACAGAAACCCAGAGACACTGACAGAAACACACAGAGAGACATTGACAGAAACGCACAGAGAGACACTGACAGAAACACAGAGACACTGACAGAAACCCAGGGAGAGACACTGACAGAAACACACAGAGAGGCACTGACAGAACCCCAGAAACACTGACTGGAACAGAAAGAGAGAGACACTGACAGAGACACTGACAGAAACACACAGAGAGACACTGACAGAAACACACAGTGAGACATTGACAGAACCACAAAGAGAGACACTGACAGAAACACACAGAGAGACACTGACAGAAAGGCACAGTGAAACTGGCGGTAACACAGAAAGACACTGACAGAAACACAGCCACACTGACTGACAGCAACACACAGAGTGACACTGACAGAATCAGAAAGAGAGAGACACTGACAGAACCCAGGGAGAGACACTGACAGAAACACAAAGAGAGACACTGACAGAAACCAAGAGACACTGACAGAACACAAAGAGGGACACTGACAGAAACCAAGAGACACTGACAGAAAGGAACAGAGAGACACTGACAGAAACACAGAGAGGGACACTGACAGAAACCAAGAGACACTGACAGAAACACACAGAGAGACACTGACAGAAAGGCACAGAGAGACACTGACAGAAACACAGAGACACTGTCAGAAACCCAGGGAGAGACACTGACAGAAACACACAGAGAGACACTGACAGAAACACACAGTGAGACATTGACAGAAACACAAAGAGAGGCACTGACAGAAACACAGAGAGACACTGACAGAAACCAAGAGAGACATTGACAAAAACACAGAGAGAGACACTGACAGAAACGCAGAGAGAGAGGCACTGATAGACACACACAGACACTGACAGAAATAGCGAGAGACACTGACAGAGACACATAAAGAAAAACAATTACCGGGACACTTAGAGAGGCACTGATGGAAACACAGAGACCCTGACAGAAACAGAAAGAGAGAGACACAGACAGAAACACACATAGAGACACTGACAGAGACACACAGAGAGACACTGACTGAAACATAAAGACATTGACAGAAACCCAGGGAGAGACACTGACAGAAACACACAGAGACACTGACAGAAACACACAGAGAGACACTGAGAGAAACACAGAGAAAATGACAGAAGTACAGAGAGAGACACTGACAGAAACCAAGAGACACTGACAGAAACACACAGAGAGACATTGACAGAAAGGCACAGAGACACTGGCAGAAACACACAGAGAGACACTGACAGAAAGGAACAGAGAGACACTGACAGAAACAATGAGCAACTGACAGAAACCCAGGGAGAGACACTGACAGAAACCCAGAGAGAGACACTGAGAGAAACAGAAAGAGACACACTGACAGAAAACCAGAGCCACTGACAGAAACACACAGAGAGACACTGACAGAAACACACAGAGAGACACTGACAGAAAGGCACAGAGAGACGCTGATAGAAACACAGAGCAACTGACAGAAACCCAGGGAGAGACACTGACAGAAATCCAGAGAGAGACACTGACAGAAACAGACAGAGAGACACTGACAGAAACCCAGAGACACTAACAGGAACAGAAAGAGAGACACTGGCAGAAACACACAGGAGACACGCACAGAGAGACACTGAGAGAAACCCAGGGAGAGACACTGACAGAAACCCAGGGAGAGACACTGACAGAAACCCAGGGAGAGACACTGACAGAAACACACAGAGAGACACTGACAGAAACCCAGGGAGAGACACTGACAGAAACACACATAGAGACACTGACAGAAACACAAAGAGAGACACTGACAGAAAGGAACAGAGAGACACTGACAAAACACAGAGACACTGACAGAAACCCAGGGAGAGACACTGACAGAAAAACAGAGACCCTGACAGAAACCCAGAGAGAGACACTGACAGAAAGGCACAGAGAGACACTGACAGAAACACAGAGACACTGACAGAAACCCAGGGAGAGACACTGACAGAAACCCAGGGAGAGACACTGACAGAAACACACAGAGAGACACTGACAGAAACACACAGTGAGACATTGACAGAAACACAAAGAGAGGCACTGACAGAAACACAGAGAGACACTGACAGAATTGCTGAGAGACATTGACAAAAACACAGAGAGAGACACTGACAGAAACGCAGAGAGAGAGGCACTGATAGACACACACAGACACTGACAGAAATAGCGAGAGACACTGACAGAGACACATAAAGAAACAATTACCGGGACACTTAGAGAGGCACTGATGGAAACGCAGAGACCCTGACAGAAACAGAAAGAGAGAGACACAGACAGAAACACACATAGAGACACTGACAGAGACACACAGAGAGACACTGACTGAAACATAAAGACATTGACAGAAACCCAGGGAGAGACACTGACAGAAACACACAGAGACACTGACAGAAACACACAGAGAGACACTGAGAGAAACACAGAGAAAATGACAGAAGTACAGAGAGAGACACTGACAGAAACCAAGAGACACTGACAGAAACACACAGAGAGACATTGACAGAAAGGCTCAGAGACACTGGCAGAAACACACAGAGAGACACTGACAGAAAGGAACAGAGAGACACTGACAGAAACACAGAGCAACTGACAGAAACCCAGGGAGAGACACTGACAGAAACCCAGAGAGAGACACTGAGAGAAACAGAAAGAGAGACACACTGACAGAAAACCAGAGCCACTGACAGAAACACACAGAGAGACACTGACAGAAACACACAGAGAGACACTGACAGAAAGGCACAGAGAGACGCTGATAGAAACACAGAGCAACTGACAGAAACCCAGGGAGAGACACTGACAGAAACCCAGAGAGAGACACTGACAGAAACAGACAGAGAGACACTGACAGAAACCCAGAGACACTAACAGGAACAGAAAGAGAGACACTGGCAGAAACACACAGGAGACACGCACAGAGAGACACTGAGAGAAACCCAGGGAGAGACACTGACAGAAACCCAGGGAGAGACACTGACAGAAACCCAGGGAGAGACACTGACAGAAACACACAGAGAGACACTGACAGAAACACACAGAGAGACACTGACAGAAAGGCACAGAGAGACGCTGATAGAAACACAGAGCAACTGACAGAAACCCAGGGAGAGACACTGACAGAAACCCAGAGAGAGACACTGACAGAAACAGACAGAGAGACACTGACAGAAACTCAGAGACACTAACAGGAACAGAAAGAGAGACACTGGCAGAAACACACAGGAGACACGCACAGAGAGACACTGAGAGAAACCCAGGGAGAGACACTGACAGAAACCCAGGGAGAGACACTGACAGAAACACACAGAGAGACACTGACAGAAACCCAGGGAGAGACACTGACAGAAACACACAGAGAGACACTGACAGAAACACAAAGAGAGACACTGACAGAAAGGAACAGAGAGACACTGACAAAACACAGAGACACTGACAGAAACCCAGGGAGAGACACTGACAGAAAAACAGAGACACTGACAGAAACCCAGAGAGAGACACTGACAGAAAGGCACAGAGAGACACTGACAGAAACACAGAGACACTGACAGAAACCCAGGGAGAGACACTGACAGAAACCCAGGGAGAGACACTGACAGAACCCAGGGAGAGACACTGACAGGACAAGAAAGTGAGAGACACTGACAGAGACACTGACAGAAACACACAGAGAGACACTGAGAGAATCAGAAAGAGAGAGACACTGACAGAAACCCAGGGAGAGACACTGACAGAAACACTCAGAGAGACACTGACAGAAACACAAAGAGAGACACTGACAGAAACCCAGAGACACTGACAGAAACACACAGAGAGACATTGACAGAAACACACAGAGAGACACTGACAGAAAGGCACAGAGAGACACTGACAGAAACACAGAGACACTGACAGAAACCCAGGGAGAGACACTGACAGAAACACACAGAGAGGCACTGACAGAACCCCAGAGACACTGACAGGAACAGAAAGAGAGAGACACTGACAGAGACACTGACAGAAACACACAGAGAGACACTGACAGAAACACACAGTGAGACATTGACAGAACCACAAAGAGAGACACTGACAGAAACACACAGAGAGACACTGACAGAAAGGCACAGTGAAACTGGTGGTAACACATTAAGACACTGACAGAAACACAGCCACACTGACTGACAGCAACACACAGAGTGACACTGACAGAATCAGAAAGAGAGAGACACTGACAGAAACCCAGGGAGAGACACTGACAGAAACACAAAGAGAGACACTGACAGAAACCAAGAGACACTGACAGAACACAAAGAGGGACACTGACAGAAACCAAGAGACACTGACAGAAAGGAACAGAGAGACACTGACAGAAACACAGAGACACTGACAGAAACCCAGGGAGAGACACTGACAGAAAAACAGAGAGACACTGACAGAAACACAAAGAGGGACACTGACAGAAACCAAGAGACACTGACAGAAACACACAGAGAGACACTGACAGAAAGGCACAGAGAGACACTGACAGAAACACAGAGACACTGTCAGAAACCCAGGGAGAGACACTGACAGAAACACACAGAGAGACACTGACAGAAACACACAGTGAGACATTGACAGAAACACAAAGAGAGGCACTGACAGAAACACAGAGAGACACTGACAGAATTGCAGAGAGACATTGACAAAAACACAGAGAGAGACACTGACAGAAACGCAGAGAGAGAGGCACTGATAGACACACACAGACACTGACAGAAATAGCGAGAGACACTGACAGAGACACATAAAGAAAAACAATTACCGGGACACATAGAGAGGCACTGATGGAAACACAGAGACCCTGACAGAAACAGAAAGAGAGAGACACAGACAGAAACACACATAGAGACACTGACAGAGACAGACAGAGAGACACTGACTGAAACATAAAGACATTGACAGAAACCCAGGGAGAGACACTGACAGAAACACACAGAGAGACACTGACAGAAACACACAGTGAGACATTGACAGAAACACAAAGAGAGGCACTGACAGAAACACAGAGAGACACTGACAGAATTGCTGAGAGACATTGACAAAAACACAGAGAGAGACACTGACAGAAACGCAGAGAGAGAGGCACTGATAGACACACACAGACACTGACAGAAATAGCGAGAGACACTGACAGAGACACATAAAGAAACAATTACCGGGACACTTAGAGAGGCACTGATGGAAACGCAGAGACCCTGACAGAAACAGAAAGAGAGAGACACAGACAGAAACACACATAGAGACACTGACAGAGACACACAGAGAGACACTGACTGAAACATAAAGACATTGACAGAAACCCAGGGAGAGACACTGACAGAAACACACAGAGACACTGACAGAAACACACAGAGAGACACTGAGAGAAACACAGAGAAAATGACAGAAGTACAGAAAGAGACACTGACAGAAACCAAGAGACACTGACAGAAACACACAGAGAGACATTGACAGAAAGGCACAGAGACACTGGCAGAAACACACAGAGAGACACTGACAGAAAGGAACAGAGAGACACTGACAGAAACACAGAGCAACTGACAGAAACCCAGGGAGAGACACTGACAGAAACCCAGAGAGAGACACTGAGAGAAACAGAAAGAGAGACACACTGACAGAAAACCAGAGCCACTGACAGAAACACACAGAGAGACACTGACAGAAACACACAGAGAGACACTGACAGAAAGGCACAGAGAGACGCTGATAGAAACACAGAGCAACTGACAGAAACCCAGGGAGAGACACTGACAGAAACCCAGAGAGAGACACTGACAGAAACAGACAGAGAGACACTGACAGAAACCCAGAGACACTAACAGGAACAGAAAGAGAGACACTGGCAGAAACACACAGGAGACACGCACAGAGAGCCACTGAGAGAAACCCAGGGAGAGACACTGACAGAAACCCAGGGAGAGACACTGACAGAAACCGAGGGAGAGACACTGACAGAAACACACAGAGAGACACTGACAGAAACACACAGAGAGACACTGACAGAAAGGCACAGAGAGACGCTGATAGAAACACAGAGCAACTGACAGAAACCCAGGGAGAGACACTGACAGAAACCCAGAGAGAGACACTGACAGAAACAGACAGAGAGACACTGACAGAAACCCAGAGACACTAACAGGAACAGAAAGAGAGACACTGGCAGAAACACACAGGAGACACGCACAGAGAGACACTGAGAGAAACCCAGGGAGAGACACTGACAGAAACCCAGGGAGAGACACTGACAGAAACACACAGAGAGACACTGACAGAAACCCAGGGAGAGACACTGACAGAAACACACAGAGAGACACTGACAGAAACACAAAGAGAGACACTGACAGAAAGGAACAGAGAGACACTGACAAAACACAGAGACACTGACAGAAACCCAGGGAGAGACACTGACAGAAAAACAGAGACACTGACAGAAACCCAGAGAGACACACTGACAGAAAGGCACAGAGAGACACTGACAGAAACACAGAGACACTGACAGAAACCCAGGGAGAGACACTGACAGAAACCCAGGGAGAGACACTGACAGAACCCAGGGAGAGACACTGACAGGACAAGAAAGTGAGAGACACTGACAGAGACACTGACAGAAACACACAGAGAGACACTGAGAGAATCAGAAAGAGAGAGACACTGACAGAAACCCAGGGAGAGACACTGACAGAAACACTCAGAGAGACACTGACAGAAACACAAAGAGAGACACTGACAGAAACCCAGAGACACTGACAGAAACACACAGAGAGACATTGACAGAAACACACAGAGAGACACTGACAGAAAGGCACAGAGAGACACTGACAGAAACACAGAGACACTGACAGAAACCCAGGGAGAGACACTGACAGAAACACACAGAGAGGCACTGACAGAACCCCAGAGACACTGACAGGAACAGAAAGAGAGAGACACTGACAGAGACACTGACAGAAACACACAGAGAGACACTGACAGAAACACACAGTGAGACATTGACAGAACCACAAAGAGAGACACTGACAGAAACACACAGAGAGACACTGACAGAAAGGCACAGTGAAACTGGTGGTAACACATAAAGACACTGACAGAAACACAGCCACACTGACTGACAGCAACACACAGAGTGACACTGACAGAATCAGAAAGAGAGAGACACTGACAGAAACCCAGGGAGAGACACTGACAGAAACACAAAGAGAGACACTGACAGAAACCAAGAGACACTGACAGAAAGGAACAGAGAGACACTGACAGAAACACAGAGACACTGACAGAAACCCAGGGAGAGACACTGACAGAAAAACAGAGAGACACTGACAGAAACACAAAGAGGGACACTGACAGAAACCAAGAGACACTGACAGAAACACACAGAGAGACACTGACAGAAAGGCACAGAGAGACACTGACAGAAACACAGAGACACTGTCAGAAACCCAGGGAGAGACACTGACAGAAACACACAGAGAGACACTGACAGAAACACACAGAGAGACACTGACAGAAAGGAACAGAGAGACACTGACAGAAACACAGAGCAACTGACAGAAACCCAGGGAGAGACACTGACAGAAACCCAGAGAGAGACACTGAGAGAAACAGAAAGAGAGACACACTGACAGAAAACCAGAGCCACTGACAGAAACACACAGAGAGACACTGACAGAAACACACAGAGAGACACTGACAGAAAGGCACAGAGAGACGCTGATAGAAACACAGAGCAACTGACAGAAACCCAGGGAGAGACACTGACAGAAACCCAGAGAGAGACACTGACAGAAACAGACAGAGAGACACTGACAGAAACCCAGAGACACTAACAGGAACAGAAAGAGAGACACTGGCAGAAACACACAGGAGACACGCACAGAGAGACACTGAGAGAAACCCAGGGAGAGACACTGACAGAAACCCAGGGAGAGACACTGACAGAAACCCAGGGAGAGACACTGACAGAAACACACAGAGAGACACTGACAGAAACACACAGAGAGACACTGACAGAAAGGCACAGAGAGACGCTGATAGAAACACAGAGCAACTGACAGAAACCCAGGGAGAGACACTGACAGAAACCCAGAGAGAGACACTGACAGAAACAGACAGAGAGACACTGACAGAAACTCAGAGACACTAACAGGAACAGAAAGAGAGACACTGGCAGAAACACACAGGAGACACGCACAGAGAGACACTGAGAGAAACCCAGGGAGAGACACTGACAGAAACCCAGGGAGAGACACTGACAGAAACACACAGAGAGACACTGACAGAAACCCAGGGAGAGACACTGACAGAAACACTCAGAGAGACACTGACAGAAACACAAAGAGAGACACTGACAGAAACCCAGAGACACTGACAGAAACACACAGAGAGACATTGACAGAAACACACAGAGAGACACTGACAGAAAGGCACAGAGAGACACTGACAGAAACACAGAGACACTGACAGAAACCCAGGGAGAGACACTGACAGAAACACACAGAGAGGCACTGACAGAACCCCAGAGACACTGACAGGAACAGAAAGAGAGAGACACTGACAGAGACACTGACAGAAACACACAGAGAGACACTGACAGAAACACACAGTGAGACGTTGACAGAACCACAAAGAGAGACACTGACAGAAACACACAGAGAGACACTGACAGAAAGGCACAGTGAAACTGGTGGTAACACATAAAGACACTGACAGAAACACAGCCACACTGACTGACAGCAACACACAGAGTGACACTGACAGAATCAGAAAGAGAGAGACACTGACAGAAACCCAGGGAGAGACACTGACAGAAACACAAAGAGAGACACTGACAGAAACCAAGAGACACTGACAGAAAGGAACAGAGAGACACTGACAGAAACACAGAGACACTGACAGAAACCCAGGGAGAGACACTGACAGAAAAACAGAGAGACACTGACAGAAACACAAAGAGGGACACTGACAGAAACCAAGAGACACTGACAGAAACACACAGAGAGACACTGACAGAAAGGCACAGAGAGACACTGACAGAAACACAGAGACACTGTCAGAAACCCAGGGAGAGACACTGACAGAAACACACAGAGAGACACTGACAGAAACACACAGAGAGACACTGACAGAAAGGAACAGAGAGACACTGACAGAAACACAGAGCAACTGACAGAAACCCAGGGAGAGACACTGACAGAAACCCAGAGAGAGACACTGAGAGAAACAGAAAGAGAGACACACTGACAGAAAACCAGAGCCACTGACAGAAACACACAGAGAGACACTGACAGAAACACACAGAGAGACACTGACAGAAAGGCACAGAGAGACGCTGATAGAAACACAGAGCAACTGACAGAAACCCAGGGAGAGACACTGACAGAAACCCAGAGAGAGACACTGACAGAAACAGACAGAGAGACACTGACAGAAACCCAGAGACACTAACAGGAACAGAAAGAGAGACACTGGCAGAAACACACAGGAGACACGCACAGAGAGACACTGAGAGAAACCCAGGGAGAGACACTGACAGAAACCCAGGGAGAGACACTGACAGAAACCCAGGGAGAGACACTGACAGAAACACACAGAGAGACACTGACAGAAACACACAGAGAGACACTGACAGAAAGGCACAGAGAGACGCTGATAGAAACACAGAGCAACTGACAGAAACCCAGGGAGAGACACTGACAGAAACCCAGAGAGAGACACTGACAGAAACAGACAGAGAGACACTGACAGAAACTCAGAGACACTAACAGGAACAGAAAGAGAGACACTGGCAGAAACACACAGGAGACACGCACAGAGAGACACTGAGAGAAACCCAGGGAGAGACACTGACAGAAACCCAGGGAGAGACACTGACAGAAACACACAGAGAGACACTGACAGAAACCCAGGGAGAGACACTGACAGAAACACACAGAGAGACACTGACAGAAACACAAAGAGAGACACTGACAGAAAGGAACAGAGAGACACTGACAAAACACAGAGACACTGACAGAAACCCAGGGAGAGACACTGACAGAAAAACAGAGACACTGACAGAAACCCAGAGAGAGACACTGACAGAAAGGCACAGAGAGACACTGACAGAAACACAGAGACACTGACAGAAACCCAGGGAGAGACACTGACAGAAACCCAGGGAGAGACACTGACAGAACCCAGGGAGAGACACTGACAGGACAAGAAAGTGAGAGACACTGACAGAGACACTGACAGAAACACACAGAGAGACACTGAGAGAATCAGAAAGAGAGAGACACTGACAGAAACCCAGGGAGAGACACTGACAGAAACACTCAGAGAGACACTGACAGAAACACAAAGAGAGACACTGACAGAAACCCAGAGACACTGACAGAAACACACAGAGAGACATTGACAGAAACACACAGAGAGACACTGACAGAAAGGCACAGAGAGACACTGACAGAAACACAGAGACACTGACAGAAACCCAGAGAGAGACACTGACAGAAACACACAGAGAGGCACTGACAGAACCCCAGAGACACTGACAGGAACAGAAAGAGAGAGACACTGACAGAGACACTGACAGAAACACACAGAGAGACACTGACAGAAACACACAGTGAGACATTGACAGAACCACAAAGAGAGACACTGACAGAAACACACAGAGAGACACTGACAGAAAGGCACAGTGAAACTGGTGGTAACACATTAAGACACTGACAGAAACACAGCCACACTGACTGACAGCAACACACAGAGTGACACTGACAGAATCAGAAAGAGAGAGACACTGACAGAAACCCAGGGAGAGACACTGACAGAAACACAAAGAGAGACACTGACAGAAACCAAGAGACACTGACAGAACACAAAGAGGGACACTGACAGAAACCAAGAGACACTGACACAAAGGAACAGAGAGACACTGACAGAAACACAGAGACACTGACAGAAACCCAGGGAGAGACACTGACAGAAAAACAGAGAGACACTGACAGAAACACAAAGAGGGACACTGACAGAAACCAAGAGACACTGACAGAAACACACAGAGAGACACTGACAGAAAGGCACAGAGAGACACTGACAGAAACACAGAGACACTGTCAGAAACCCAGGGAGAGACACTGACAGAAACACACAGAGAGACACTGACAGAAACACACAGTGAGACATTGACAGAAACACAAAGAGAGGCACTGACAGAAACACAGAGAGACACTGACAGAATTGCAGAGAGACATTGACAAAAACACAGAGAGAGACACTGACAGAAACGCAGAGAGAGAGGCACTGATAGACACACACAGACACTGACAGAAATAGCGAGAGACACTGACAGAGACACATAAAGAAAAACAATTACCGGGACACATAGAGAGGCACTGATGGAAACACAGAGACCCTGACAGAAACAGAAAGAGAGAGACACAGACAGAAACACACATAGAGACACTGACAGAGACAGACAGAGAGACACTGACTGAAACATAAAGACATTGACAGAAACCCAGGGAGAGACACTGACAGAAACACACAGAGAGACACTGACAGAAACACACAGTGAGACATTGACAGAAACACAAAGAGAGGCACTGACAGAAACACAGAGAGACACTGACAGAATTGCTGAGAGACATTGACAAAAACACAGAGAGAGACACTGACAGAAACGCAGAGAGAGAGGCACTGATAGACACACACAGACACTGACAGAAATAGCGAGAGACACTGACAGAGACACATAAAGAAACAATTACCGGGACACTTAGAGAGGCACTGATGGAAACGCAGAGACCCTGACAGAAACAGAAAGAGAGAGACACAGACAGAAACACACATAGAGACACTGACAGAGACACACAGAGAGACACTGACTGAAACATAAAGACATTGACAGAAACCCAGGGAGAGACACTGACAGAAACACACAGAGACACTGACAGAAACACACAGAGAGACACTGAGAGAAACACAGAGAAAATGACAGAAGTACAGAAAGAGACACTGACAGAAACCAAGAGACACTGACAGAAACACACAGAGAGACACTGACAGAAAGGAACAGAGAGACACTGACAGAAACACAGAGCAACTGACAGAAACCCAGGGAGAGACACTGACAGAAACCCAGAGAGAGACACTGAGAGAAACAGAAAGAGAGACACACTGACAGAAAACCAGAGCCACTGACAGAAACACACAGAGAGACACTGACAGAAACACACAGAGAGACACTGACAGAAAGGCACAGAGAGACGCTGATAGAAACACAGAGCAACTGACAGAAACCCAGGGAGAGACACTGACAGAAACCCAGAGAGAGACACTGACAGAAACAGACAGAGAGACACTGACAGAAACCCAGAGACACTAACAGGAACAGAAAGAGAGACACTGGCAGAAACACACAGGAGACACGCACAGAGAGCCACTGAGAGAAACCCAGGGAGAGACACTGACAGAAACCCAGGGAGAGACACTGACAGAAACCGAGGGAGAGACACTGACAGAAACACACAGAGAGACACTGACAGAAACACACAGAGAGACACTGACAGAAAGGCACAGAGAGACGCTGATAGAAACACAGAGCAACTGACAGAAACCCAGGGAGAGACACTGACAGAAACCCAGAGAGAGACACTGACAGAAACAGACAGAGAGACACTGACAGAAACCCAGAGACACTAACAGGAACAGAAAGAGAGACACTGGCAGAAACACACAGGAGACACGCACAGAGAGACACTGAGAGAAACCCAGGGAGAGACACTGACAGAAACCCAGGGAGAGACACTGACAGAAACACACAGAGAGACACTGACAGAAACCCAGGGAGAGACACTGACAGAAACACACAGAGAGACACTGACAGAAACACAAAGAGAGACACTGACAGAAAGGAACAGAGAGACACTGACAAAACACAGAGACACTGACAGAAACCCAGGGAGAGACACTGACAGAAAAACAGAGACACTGACAGAAACCCAGAGAGAGACACTGACAGAAAGGCACAGAGAGACACTGACAGAAACACAGAGACACTGACAGAAACCCAGGGAGAGACACTGACAGAAACCCAGGGAGAGACACTGACAGAACCCAGGGAGAGACACTGACAGGACAAGAAAGTGAGAGACACTGACAGAGACACTGACAGAAACACACAGAGAGACACTGAGAGAATCAGAAAGAGAGAGACACTGACAGAAACCCAGGGAGAGACACTGACAGAAACACAAAGAGAGACACTGACAGAAACCCAGAGACACTGACAGAAACACACAGAGAGACATTGACAGAAACACACAGAGAGACACTGACAGAAAGGCACAGAGAGACACTGACAGAAACACAGAGACACTGACAGAAACCCAGGGAGAGACACTGACAGAAACACACAGAGAGGCACTGACAGAACCCCAGAGACACTGACAGGAACAGAAAGAGAGAGACACTGACAGAGACACTGACAGAAACACACAGAGAGACACTGACAGAAACACACAGTGAGACATTGACAGAACCACAAAGAGAGACACTGACAGAAACACACAGAGAGACACTGACAGAAAGGCACAGTGAAACTGGTGGTAACACATAAAGACACTGACAGAAACACAGCCACACTGACTGACAGCAACACACAGAGTGACACTGACAGAATCAGAAAGAGAGAGACACTGACAGAAACCCAGGGAGAGACACTGACAGAAACACAAAGAGAGACACTGACAGAAACCAAGAGACACTGACAGAAAGGAACAGAGAGACACTGACAGAAACACAGAGACACTGACAGAAACCCAGGGAGAGACACTGACAGAAAAACAGAGAGACACTGACAGAAACACAAAGAGGGACACTGACAGAAACCAAGAGACACTGACAGAAACACACAGAGAGACACTGACAGAAAGGCACAGAGAGACACTGACAGAAACACAGAGACACTGTCAGAAACCCAGGGAGAGACACTGACAGAAACACACAGAGAGACACTGACAGAAACACACAGTGAGACATTGACAGAAACACAAAGAGAGGCACTGACAGAAACACAGAGAGACACTGACAGAATTGCAGAGAGACATTGACAAAAACACAGAGAGAGACACTGACAGAAACGCAGAGAGAGAGGCACTGATAGACACACACAGACACTGACAGAAATAGCGAGAGACACTGACAGAGACACATAAAGAAAAACAATTACCGGGACACATAGAGAGGCACTGATGGAAACACAGAGACCCTGACAGAAACAGAAAGAGAGAGACACAGACAGAAACACACATAGAGACACTGACAGAGACACACAGAGAGACACTGACTGAAACATAAAGACATTGACAGAAACCCAGGGAGAGACACTGACAGAAACACACAGAGACACTGACAGAAACACACAGAGAGACACTGAGAGAAACACAGAGAAAATGACAGAAGTACAGAGAGAGAGACACTGACAGAAACCAAGAGACACTGACAGAAACACACAGAGAGACATTGACAGAAAGGCACAGAGACACTGGCAGAAACACACAGAGAGACTCAGACAGAAACCCAGAGAGAGACACTGACAGAAACATACAGAGAGACACTGACAGAAACACAGAGAGAGACACTGACAGAAACACACAGAGAGACACTGATAGAAGCACAAAGAGAGACACTGACAGAAACACACAGAGAGACACTGACAGAAACACAAAGAGAGACACTGACAGAAACCCAGAGAAACTGACAGAAACACACAGAGAGACACTGCCGGAAAAAAAAAGAGACACTGACAGAAACCCAGAGACACTGACAGAAACACACAGAGAGACACTGACAGAAACACAGAGACACTGACAGAAACACAACGACACTGACAGAAACCCAGGGAGAGACACTGACAGAAACCCAGAGACTCAGACAGGAACAGAAAGAGAGAGACACTGACAGAGACACTGACAGAAAGACACTGACAGAAACACACAGAGAGACACTGACAGAAAGGCACAGTGAAACTGGCGGTAACACATAAAGACACTGACAGAAACACAGCCACACTGACTTACAGCAACACACGAGAGCCATTGAGAGAATCAGAAAGAGAGAGACACTGACTGAAACCCAGGGAGAGACACTGACAGAAACACACAGAGAGACACTGACAGCGACACAGAGAGAGACACTGACAGGAACACAGAGACACTGACAGAAACACAGATTATGAGGCACTGACAGAAACTCAATTAGGGAGGCAATGAATGATAAACAGAGATACAAACTGACAGAAATACAGAGATACAATCTGACAGAAATACAGAGAGACCATGACAGAAACACACAGAGAGACACTGACAGAAAGGCACAGTGTCACTGGCGGAAACACATAAAGACACTGACATAAACACAGCCACCCTGACTGACAGCAACACACAGAGGGACACTGACAGGAGCTCAGAGAGAGAGACACACACTGACATAAACACAAAGAGAGACACTGACCGAAAAACACAGAGTGACACAGAAGGAAAAACAGAGAGAGAGAGACACTGATAGAGACAATGACAGAAACACAGAGACACTGACAGAAACACAGAGAGAGAGACATTGACATGAACACAGAGAGCCACTGACAGAAACACAGAGACACTGACAGAAGTACAGAGACACTGACAGGAACACAGAGACACTGACAGAAACACAGAGAGAGAGACATTGACAGAAACACAGAGAGCCACTGACAGAAACACTGAGACAATGACAGAAGTACAAAAGACACTCTGACACAAACACAAACAGACCCACTGACCGAAAAACAGAGAGAAAGACACTGATAGAAACACATAGAGACACTGAAACACACAGAGAGAGACACTGACAGAAACACACAGAGAGACACTGACAGAAACACAGAGACAATGACAGAAACACACAGAGACACACTGACATAAACACAGACAGACCCACTGACCGAAAAACAGAGAGAAAAACACTGATAGAAACACATAGAGACACTGAAACACACAGAGAGAGACACTGACAGAAACACAGACAGACCATGACAGAAACACACAGAGAGATACTGACAGAAACACACAGAGAGACACTGATAGAAACAGAGAGAGACACTGATAGAAACACATGGAGACACTGATAGAAACACACAGAGAGACACACTGACAGAAACAGAGAGAGAGAGACACTGATCAAACACACAGAGAGACACTGACAGAAACACAGAGTGAGAGACACTGACAGAAACAGAGAGAGACACTGATAGAAACACACAGAGAGACACTGACAGAAACACAGTGAGAGAGACACTGATAGAAACACACAGAGAGAGACACTGACAGAAACACAGAGAGAGAAACACTGACAGAAACACAGAGAACGACACTGACAGAAACACACAGAGAGAGACACTGACAGAAACACAGACAGACCATGACAGAAACACACAGAGAGATACTGACAGAAACACACAGAGAGACACTGATAGAAACAGAGAGAGACACTGATAGAAACACATGGAGACACTGATAGAAACACACAGAGAGACACACTGACAGAAACAGAGAGAGAGAGACACTGACAGAAACACAGAGAGACATTGACGGAAACACAGAGAGAGACACTGACAGAAACACAGAGACAATGACAGAAGTACAGAGAGAGACACTGACAGAAACACAGTGAGACATTGACAGAAACACAGAGAGAGGCACTGACAGAAACGCAGAGCGAGATACTGACAGAGACAAATATAGAAAAACACTTACCGGGACACATAGAGAGGCACTGATAGAAGCACAGAGACACTGACAGAAACAGAAAGAGAGAGACATTGACAGAGACACTGACAGAAACATACAGAGAGACACAGACAGAAACACACGAAGAGACACTGACAGAAACACACGAAGAGACACTGACAGAAACCCAGAGAGAGACACTGACAGAAACATACAGAGAGACACTGACACAAACACAGAGAGAGACACTGACAGAAACACACAGAGAGACACTGACAGAAACCCAGAGAAACTGACAGAAACACACAGAGAGACACTGACAGAAACACAAAGAGAGACACTGACAGAAACCCAGAGACACTGACAGAAACACACAGAGAGACACTGACAGAAACACAGAGACACTGACAGAAACACAACGACACTGACAGAAACCCAGGGAGAGACACTGACAGAAACCCAGAGACTCAGACAGGAACAGAAAGAGAGAGACAATGACAGAGACACTGACAGAAAGACACTGACAGAAACACACAGAGAGACACTGACAGAAAGGCACAGTGAAACTGGCGGTAACACATAAAGACACTGACAGAAACACAGCCACACTGACTTACAGCAACACACGAGAGCCACTGAGAGAATCAGAAAGAGAGAGACACTGACTGAAACCCAGGGAGAGACACTGACAGAAACACACAGAGAGACACTGACAGAGACACAGAGAGAGACACTGACAGGAACACAGAGACACTGACAGAAACACAGATTATGAGGCACTGACAGAAACTCAATTAGGGAGGCAATGAATGATAAACAGAGATACAAACTGACAGAAATACAGAGATACAATCTGACAGAAATACAGAGAGACCATGACAGAAACACACAGAGAGACACTGACAGAAAGGCACAGTGTCACTGGCGGAAACACATAAAGACACTGACAGAAACACAGCCACACTGACTGACAGCAACACACAGAGGGACACTGACAGGAGCTCAGAGAGAGAGAGACACTGACATAAACACAGCCACCCTGACTGACAGCAACACACAGAGGGACACTGACAGGAGCTCAGAGAGAGAGAGACACTGACATAAACACAGCCACCCTGACTGACAGCAACACACAGAGGGACACTGACAGGAGCTCAGAGAGAGAGACACACACTGACATAAACACAAAGAGAGACATTGACCGAAAAACACAGAGTGACACTGAAGGAAAAACAGAGAGAGAGAGACACTGATAGAGACAATGACAGAAACACAGAGACACTGACAGAAACACAGAGAGAGAGACATTGACATGAACACAGAGAGCCACTGACAGAAACACAGAGACACTGACAGAAGTACAGAGACACTGACAGGAACACAGAGACACTGACAGAAACACAGAGAGAGAGACATTGACAGAAACACAGAGAGCCACTGACAGAAACACTGAGACAATGACAGAAGTACAAAAGACACTCTGACATAAACACAGACAGACCCACTGACCGAAAAACAGAGAGAAAGACACTGATAGAAACACATAGAGACACTTAAACACACAGAGAGAGACACTGACAGAAACACAGACAGACCATGACAGAAACACAGAGACACTCTGACATAAACACAAACAGACCCACTGACCGAAAAACAGAGAGAAAGACACTGATAGAAACACATAGAGACACTGAAACACACAGAGAAAGACACTGACAGAAACACACAGAGAGACACTGACAGAAACACAGAGACAATGACAGAAACACACAGAGACACACTGACATAAACACAGACAGACCCACTGACCGAAAAACAGAGAGAAAGACACTGATAGAAACACATAGAGACACTGAAACACACAGAGAGAGACACTGACAGAAACACAGACAGACCCACTGACCGAAAAACAGAGAGAAAGACACTGATAGAAACACATAGAGACACTGAAACACACAGAGAGAGACACTGACAGAAACACAGACAGACCATGACAGAAACACACAGAGAGATACTGACAGAAACACACAGAGAGACACTGATAGAAACACACAGAGAGACACTGACAGAAACAGAGAGAGACACTGATAGAAACACATGGAGACACTGATAGAAACACACAGAGAGACACACTGACAGAAACAGAGAGAGAGAGACACTGATCAAACACACAGAGAGACACTGACAGAAACACAGAGTGAGAGACACTGACAGAAACAGAGAGAGACACTGATAGAAACACACAGAGAGACACTGACAGAAACACAGTGAGAGAGACACTGATAGAAACACACAGAGAGAGACACTGACAGAAACACAGAGAGAGAAACACTGACAGAAACACAGAGAACGACACTGACAGAAACACAAAGAGAGAGACACTGACAGAAACACAAAGACACTGACAGAAACAGAGAGAGAGTGTCTGAGAGAGAGAGAGAGGCACTGACAGAAACACAGAGAGAGACACTGACAGATACACAGAGAGAGACACTGACAGAAACACAGAGAGACATTGACGGAAACACAGAGAGAGACACTGACAGAAACACAGAGACAATGACAGAAGTACAGAGAGAGACACTGACAGAAACACAGTGAGACATTGACAGAAACACAGAGAGAGGCACTGACAGAAACGCAGAGAGAGATACTGACAGAGACAAATATAGAAAAACACTTACCGGGACACATAGAGAGGCACTGATAGAAGCACAGAGACACTGACAGAAACAGAAAGAGAGAGACATTGACAGAGACACTGACAGAAACATACAGAGAGACACAGACAGAAACACACGAAGAGACACTGACAGAAACACACGAAGAGACACTGACAGAAACCCAGAGAGAGACACTGACAGAAACATACAGAGAGACACTGACAGAAACACAGAGAGAGACACTGACAGAAACACACAGAGAGACACTGATAGAAGCACAAAGAGAGACACTGACAGAAACACACAGAGAGACACTGACAGAAACACAAAGAGAGACACTGACAGAAACCCAGAGAAACTGACAGAAACACACAGAGAGACACTGACAGAAACACAAAGAGAGACACTGACAGAAACCCAGAGACACTGACAGAAACACACAGAGAGACACTGACAGAAACACAGAGACACTGACAGAAACACAACGACACTGACAGAAACCCAGGGAGAGACACTGACAGAAACCCAGAGACTCAGACAGGAACAGAAAGAGAGAGACACTGACAGAGACACTGACAGAAAGACACTGACAGAAACACACAGAGAGACACTGACAGAAAGGCACAGTGAAACTGGCGGTAACACATAAAGACACTGACAGAAACACAGCCACACTGACTTACAGCAACACACGAGAGCCACTGAGAGAATCAGAAAGAGAGAGACACTGACTGAAACCCAGGGAGAGACACTGACAGAAACACACAGAGAGACACTGACAGAGACACAGAGAGAGACACTGACAGGAACACAGAGACACTGACAGAAACACAGATTATGAGGCACTGACAGAAACTCAATTAGGGAGGCAATGAATGATAAACAGAGATACAAACTGACAGAAATACAGAGATACAATCTGACAGAAATACAGAGAGACCATGACAGAAACACACAGAGAGACACTGACAGAAAGGCACAGTGTCACTGGCGGAAACACATAAAGACACTGACAGAAACACAGCCACACTGACTGACAGCAACACACAGAGGGACACTGACAGGAGCTCAGAGAGAGAGAGACACTGACATAAACACAGCCACCCTGACTGACAGCAACACACAGAGGGACACTGACAGGAGCTCAGAGAGAGAGAGACACTGACATAAACACAGCCACCCTGACTGACAGCAACACACAGAGGGACACTGACAGGAGCTCAGAGAGAGAGACACACACTGACATAAACACAAAGAGAGACATTGACCGAAAAACACAGAGTGACACTGAAGGAAAAACAGAGAGAGAGAGACACTGATAGAGACAATGACAGAAACACAGAGACACTGACAGAAACACAGAGAGAGAGACATTGACATGAACACAGAGAGCCACTGACAGAAACACAGAGACACTGACAGAAGTACAGAGACACTGACAGGAACACAGAGACACTGACAGAAACACAGAGAGAGAGACATTGACAGAAACACAGAGAGCCACTGACAGAAACACTGAGACAATGACAGAAGTACAAAAGACACTCTGACATAAACACAAACAGACCCACTGACCGAAAAACAGAGAGAAAGACACTGATAGAAACACATAGAGACACTGAAACACACAGAGAAAGACACTGACAGAAACACACAGAGAGACACTGACAGAAACACAGAGACAATGACAGAAACACACAGAGACACACTGACATAAACACAGACAGACCCACTGACCGAAAAACAGAGAGAAAGACACTGATAGAAACACATAGAGACACTGAAACACACAGAGAGAGACACTGACAGAAACACAGACAGACCCACTGACCGAAAAACAGAGAGAAAGACACTGATAGAAACACATAGAGACACTGAAACACACAGAGAGAGACACTGACAGAAACACAGACAGACCATGACAGAAACACACAGAGAGATACTGACAGAAACACACAGAGAGACACTGATAGAAACACACAGAGAGACACTGACAGAAACAGAGAGAGACACTGATAGAAACACATGGAGACACTGATAGAAACACACAGAGAGACACACTGACAGAAACAGAGAGAGAGAGACACTGATCAAACACACAGAGAGACACTGACAGAAACACAGAGTGAGAGACACTGACAGAAACAGAGAGAGACACTGATAGAAACACACAGAGAGACACTGACAGAAACACAGTGAGAGAGACACTGATAGAAACACACAGAGAGAGACACTGACAGAAACACAGAGAGAGAAACACTGACAGAAACACAGAGAACGACACTGACAGAAACACAAAGAGAGAGACACTGACAGAAACACAAAGACACTGACAGAAACAGAGAGAGAGTGTCTGAGAGAGAGAGAGAGGCACTGACAGAAACACAGAGAGAGACACTGACAGATACACAGAGAGAGACACTGACAGAAACACAGAGAGACATTGACGGAAACACAGAGAGAGACACTGACAGAAACACAGAGACAATGACAGAAGTACAGAGAGAGACACTGACAGAAACACAGTGAGACATTGACAGAAACACAGAGAGAGGCACTGACAGAAACGCAGAGAGAGATACTGACAGAGACAAATATAGAAAAACACTTACCGGGACACATAGAGAGGCACTGATAGAAGCACAGAGACACTGACAGAAACAGAAAGAGAGAGACATTGACAGAGACACTGACAGAAACATACAGAGAGACACAGACAGAAACACACGAAGAGACACTGACAGAAACACACGAAGAGACACTGACAGAAACCCAGAGAGAGACACTGACAGAAACATACAGAGAGACACTGACAGAAACACAGAGAGAGACACTGACAGAAACACACAGAGAGACACTGATAGAAGCACAAAGAGAGACACTGACAGAAACACACAGAGAGACACTGACAGAAACACAAAGAGAGACACTGACAGAAACCCAGAGAAACTGACAGAAACACACAGAGAGACACTGACAGAAACACAAAGAGAGACACTGACAGAAACCCAGAGACACTGACAGAAACACACAGAGAGACACTGACAGAAACACAGAGACACTGACAGAAACACAACGACACTGACAGAAACCCAGGGAGAGACACTGACAGAAACCCAGAGACTCAGACAGGAACAGAAAGAGAGAGACACTGACAGAGACACTGACAGAAAGACACTGACAGAAACACACAGAGAGACACTGACAGAAAGGCACAGTGAAACTGGCGGTAACACATAAAGACACTGACAGAAACACAGCCACACTGACTTACAGCAACACACGAGAGCCACTGAGAGAATCAGAAAGAGAGAGACACTGACTGAAACCCAGGGAGAGACACTGACAGAAACACACAGAGAGACACTGACAGAGACACAGAGAGAGACACTGACAGGAACACAGAGACACTGACAGAAACACAGATTATGAGGCACTGACAGAAACTCAATTAGGGAGGCAATGAACGATAAACAGAGATACAAACTGACAGAAATACAGAGATACAATCTGACAGAAATACAGAGAGACCATGACAGAAACACACAGAGAGACACTGACAGAAAGGCACAGTGTCACTGGCGGAAACACATAAAGACACTGACAGAAACACAGCCACACTGACTGACAGCAACACACAGAGGGACACTGACAGGAGCTCAGAGAGAGAGAGACACTGACATAAACACAGCCACCCTGACTGACAGCAACACACAGAGGGACACTGACAGGAGCTCAGAGAGAGAGAGACACTGACATAAACACAGCCACCCTGACTGACAGCAACACACAGAGGGACACTGACAGGAGCTCAGAGAGAGAGACACACACTGACATAAACACAAAGAGAGACACTGACCGAAAAACACAGAGTGACACTGAAGGAAAAACAGAGAGAGAGAGACACTGATAGAGACAATGACAGAAACACAGAGACACTGACAGAAACACAGAGAGAGAGACATTGACATGAACACAGAGAGCCACTGGCAGAAACACAGAGACACTGACAGAAGTACAGAGACACTGACAGGAACACAGAGACACTGACAGAAACACAGAGAGAGAGACATTGACAGAAACACAGAGAGCCACTGACAGAAACACTGAGACAATGACAGAAGTACAAAAGACACTCTGACATAAACACAGACAGACCCACTGACCGAAAAACAGAGAGAAAGACACTGATAGAAACACATAGAGACACTGAAACACACAGAGAGAGACACTGACAGAAACACACAGAGAGACACTGACAGAAACACAGAGACAATGACAGAAACACACAGAGACACACTGACATAAACACAGACAGACCCACTGACCGAAAAACAGAGAGAAAGACACTGATAGAAACACATAGAGACACTGAAACACACAGAGAGAGACACTGACAGAAACACAGACAGACCATGACAGAAACACACAGAGAGATACTGACAGAAACACACAGAGAGACACTGATAGAAACAAACAGAGAGACACTGACAGAAACAGAGAGAGACACTGATAGAAACACATGGAGACACTGATAGAAACACACAGAGAGACACACTGACAGAAACAGAGAGAGAGAGACACTGATCAAACACACAGAGAGACACTGACAGAAACACAGAGTGAGAGACACTGACAGAAACAGAGAGAGACACTGATAGAAACACACAGAGAGACACTGACAGAAACACAGTGAGAGAGACACTGATAGAAACACACAGAGAGAGACACTGACAGAAACACAGAGAGAGAAACACTGACAGAAACACAGAGAACGACACTGACAGAAACACAAAGAGAGAGACACTGACAGAAACACAAAGACACTGACAGAAACAGAGAGAGAGTGTCTGAGAGAGAGAGAGAGGCACTGACAGAAACACAGAGAGAGACACTGACAGATACACAGAGAGAGACACTGACAGAAACACAGAGAGACATTGACGGAAACACAGAGAGAGACACTGACAGAAACACAGAGACAATGACAGAAGTGCAGAGAGAGACACTGACAGAAACACAGTGAGACATTGACAGAAACACAGAGAGAGGCACTGACAGAAACGCAGAGAGAGATACTGACAGAGACAAATATAGAAAAACACTTACCGGGACACATAGAGAGGCACTGATAGAAGCACAGAGACACGGACAGAAACAGAAAAAGAGAGACATTGACAGAGACACTGACAGAAACATACAGAGAGACACAGACAGAAACACACGAAGAGACACTGACAGAAACACACGAAGAGACACTGACAGAAACCCAGAGAGAGACACTGACAGAAACATAGAGAGACACTGACACAAACACAGAGAGAGACACTGACAGAAACACACAGAGAGACACTGACAGAAACCCAGAGAAACTGACAGAAACACACAGAGAGACACTGACAGAAACACAAAGAGAGACACTGACAGAAACCCAGAGACACTGACAGAAACACACAGAGAGACACTGACAGAAACACAGAGACACTGACAGAAACACAACGACACTGACAGAAACCCAGGGAGAGACACTGACAGAAACCCAGAGACTCAGACAGGAACAGAAAGAGAGAGACAATGACAGAGACACTGACAGAAAGACACTGACAGAAACACACAGAGAGACACTGACAGAAAGGCACAGTGAAACTGGCGGTAACACATAAAGACACTGACAGAAACACAGCCACACTGACTTACAGCAACACACGAGAGCCACTGAGAGAATCAGAAAGAGAGAGACACTGACTGAAACCCAGGGAGAGACACTGACAGAAACACACAGAGAGACACTGACAGAGACACAGAGAGAGACACTGACAGGAACACAGAGACACTGACAGAAACACAGAGAGAGACACTGACAGAAACACACAGAGAGAGACACTGATAGAAACACAAAGAGATACACTGACTGAATTTCAGAGAGACATTGACAGAAACACAGAGAGAGACACTGACAGAAACACATATAGAAAAACACTTACCGGGACACACAGAGAGACACGGATAGAAACATTGAGACACTGACAGGAACAGAAAGAGAGAGACATTGACAGAGATACTGACAGAAACATACAGAGAGACACAGACAGAAACACACGAAGAGACACAGACAGAAATACACGAAGAGACACTGACAGAAACCCAGAAAGAGACACTGACAGAAACATACAGAGAGACACTGACAGAAACACACAGAGAGAGACACTGACAGAAAGGCACAGAGAGACACTGACAGAAACACAGCGACACTGACAGAAACCCAGGGAGAGACACTGACAGAAACCCAGGGAGAGACACTGACAGAACCCAGGGAGAGACACTGACAGGAACAGAAAGTGAGAGACACTGACAGAGACACTGACAGAAACACACAGAGAGACACTGAGAGAATCAGAAAGAGAGAGACACTGACAGAAATCCAGGGAGAGACACTGACAGAAAGACTCAGAGAGACACTGACAGAAACACAAAGAGAGACACTGACAGAAACCCAGAGACACTGACAGAAACACACAGAGAGACATTGACAGAAACACACAGAGAGACACTGACAGAAAGGCACAGAGAGACACTGACAGAAACACAGAGACACTGACAGAAACCCAGGGAGAGACACTGACAGAAACACACAGAGAGGCACTGACAGAACCCCAGAGACACTGACTGGAACAGAAAGAGAGAGACACTGACAGAGACACTGACAGAAACACACAGAGAGACACTGACAGAAACACACAGTGAGACATTGACAGAACCACAAAGAGAGACACTGACAGAAACACACAGAGAGACACTGACAGAAAGGCACAGTGAAACTGGCGGTAACACATAAACACACTGACAGAAACACAGCCACATTGACTGACAGCAACACACAGAGTGACACTGACAGAATCAGAAAGAGAGAGACACTGACAGAAACCCAGGGAGAGACACTGACAGAAACACAAAGAGAGACACTGACAGAAACCAAGAGACACTGACAGAACACAAAGAGGGACACTGACAGAAACCAAGAGACACTGACAGAAAGGAACAGAGAGACACTGACAGAAACCTAGGGAGAGACACTGACAGAAAAACAGAGAGACACTGACAGAAACACAAAGAGGGACACTGACAGAAACCAAGAGTCACTGACAGAAACACACAGAGAAACACTGACAGAAAGGCACAGAGAGACACTGACAGAAACACAGAGACACTGTCAGAAACCCAGGGAGAGACACTGACAGAAACACACAGAGAGACACTGACAGAAACACACAGTGAGACATTGACAGAAACACAAAGAGAGGCACTGACAGAAACACAGAGAGACACTGACAGAATTGCAGAGAGACTTTGACAAAAACACAGAGAGAGACACTGACAGAAACGCAGAGAGAGAGGCACTGATAGACACACACAGACACTGACAGAAATAGCGAGAGACACTGACAGAGACACATAAAGAAAAACAATTCCCGGGACACATAGAGAGGCACTGATGGAAACACAGAGACCCTGACAGAAACAGAAAGAGAGAGACACAGACAGAAACACACATAGAGACACTGACAGAGACAACCAGAGAGACACTGACTGAAACATAAAGACATTGACAGAAACCCAGGGAGAGACACTGACAGAAACACACAGAGACACTGACAGAAACACACAGAGAGACACTGAGAGAAACACAGAGAAAATGACACAAGTACAGAGAGAGACACTGACAGAAACCAAGAGACACTGACAGAAACACACAGAGAGACATTGACAGAAAGGCACAGAGACACTGGCAGAAACACACAGAGAGACACTGACAGAAAGGAACAGAGAGACACTGACAGAAACACAGAGCAACTGACAGAAACCCAGGGAGAGACACTGACAGAAACCCAGAGAGAGACACTGAGAGAAACAGAAAGAGAGACACACTGACAGAAAACCAGAGCCACTGACAGAAACACACAGAGAGACACTGACAGAAACACACAGAGAGACACTGACAGAAAGGCACAGAGAGACGCTGATAGAAACACAGAGCAACTGACAGAAACCCAGGGAGAGACACTGACAGAAACCCAGAGAGAGACACTGACAGAAACAGACAGAGAGACACTGACAGAAACCCAGAGACACTAACAGGAACAGAAAGAGAGACACTGGCAGAAACACACAGAGAGACACGCACAGAGAGACACTGAGAGAAACCCAGGGAGAGACACTGACAGAAACCCAGGGAGAGACACTGACAGAAACCCAGGGAGAGACACTGACAGAAACACACAGAGAGACACTGACAGAAACCCAGGGAGAGACACTGACAGAAACACACAGAGAGATACTGACAGAAACACAAAGAGAGACACTGACAGAAAGGAACAGAGAGACACTGACAGAAAAACAGAGACACTGACAGAAACCCAGGGAGAGACACTGACAGAAAAACAGAGACACTGACAGAAACCCAGAGAGAGACACTGACAGAAAGGCACAGAGAGACACTGACAGAAACACAGAGACACTGACAGAAACCCAGGGAGAGACATTGACAGAAACCCAGTGAGAGACACTGACAGAACCCAGGGAGAGACACTGACAGGAACAGAAAGTGAGAGACACTGACAGAGACACTGACAGAAACACACAGAGAGGCACTGAGAGAATCAGAAAGAGAGAGACACTGACAGAAATCCAGGGAGAGACACTGACAGAAACACTCAGAGAGACACTGACAGAAACACAAAGAGAGACACTGACAGAAACCCAGAGACACTGACAGAAACACACAGAGAGACATTGACAGAAACACACAGAGAGACACTGACAGAAAGGCACAGAGAGACACTGACAGAAACACAGAGACACTGACAGAAACCCAGGGAGAGACACTGACAGAAACACACAGAGAGACACTGACAGAATCCCAGAGACACTGACAGGAACAGAAAGAGAGAGACACTGACAGAGACACTGACAGAAACACACAGAGGGACACTGACAGAAACACACAGTGAGACATTGACAGAAACACAAAGAGAGACACTGACAGAAACACACAGAGAGACACTGACAGAAAGGCACAGTGAAACCGGCGGTAACACATAAAGACACTGACAGAAACACAGCCACACTGACTGACAGCAACACACAGAGTGACACTGACAGTATCAGAAAGAGAGAGACACTTACAGAAACCCAGGGAGAGACACTGACAGAAAGGAACAGAGAGACACTGACAGAAACACAGAGACACTGACAGAAACCCAGGGAGAGACACTGACAGAAAAACAGAGACACTGACAGAAACCCAGAGAGAGACACTGACAGAAACAGACAGAGAGACACTGACAGAAACCCAGAGACACTAACAGGAACAGAAAGAGAGACACTGGCAGAAACACACACAGAGACACTGACAGAAAGGCACCGAGAGACACTGACAGAAACCCAGGGAGAGACACTGACAGAAACCCAGGGAGAGACACTGACAGAAACACACAGAGAGACACTGACAGAAACCCAGAGACGCTGTCAGGAACACAGAGATACTGAGAAACACAGAGGGACACTGACAGAATAACAGAGAGAGACACTGACACAAACATAGAGGCACAGAGAATCCCAGAGAGACACTGACAGAATAACAGAGATAGACACTGACAGAAACACACACAGACACACAAACAGAAACACACAGCCAGACATTGACAGAAACACGCAGAGAGACACTGACAGAAACCCAGGGAGAGACACTGACAGAAACACACAGAGAGACACTGACAGAAACACAAAGACACTGACAGAAACAGAGAGAGTGTGACTGCGAGAGAGAGAGAGAGACATTGACAAAAGCACAAAGAGAGAGACATTGACAGAAACACAGAGGCACTGACAGAAACACAGAGAGAGACACTGACAGAATTGCAGAGAGACATTGACAGAAACACAGAGAGAGACACTGACAGAAACGCAGAGAGAGATACTGACAGAAACACACAGACACTGACAGAAATAGCGAGAGACACTGACAGAGACACATATAGAAAAACACTTACCGGGACACACATAGAGACACGGATAGAAACATAGAGACACTGACAGGAACAGAAAGAGAGAGACACTGACAGAGACACTGACAGAAACATACAGAGAGACACAGACAGCAACACACAGAGAGACACTGACAGAATCAGAAAGAGAGAGACACTGACAGAAACCCAGGGAGTGACACTGACAGAAACACAAAGAGAGACACTGACAGAAACCAAGAGACACTGACAGAAAGGAACAGAGAGACACTGACAGAAACACAGAGACACTGACAGAAACCCAGGGAGAGACACTGATAGAAAAACAGAGAGACACTGACAGAAACACAAAGAGGGACACTGACAGAAACCCAGGGAGAGACACTGACAGAAACCCATGGAGAGACACTGACAGAAAAACAGAGACACAGACAGAAACCCAGAGAGAGACACTGACAGAAACAGACAGAGAGACACTGACAGAAACCCAGAGACACTAACAGGAACAGAAAGAGAGACACTGGCAGATACACACACAGAGACACTGACAGAAAGGCACCGAGAGACACTGACAGAAACCCAGGGAGAGACACTGACAGAAACCCAGGGAGAGACACTGACAGAAACACACAGAGAGACACTGACAGAAACCCAGAGACGCTGTCAGGAACACAGAGATACTGAGAAACACAGAGGGACACTGAGAGAATAACAGAGAGAGACGCTGACACAAACATAGAGGCACAGAGAATCCCAGAGAGACACTGACAGAATAACAGAGATAGACACTGACAGAAACACACACAGACACACAAACAGAAACACACAGCCAGACATTGACAGAAACACGCAGAGAGACACTGACAGAAACCCAGGGAGAGACACTGACAGAAACACACAGAGAGACACTGACAGAAACACAAAGACACTGACAGAAACAGAGAGAGTGTGACTGCGAGAGAGAGAGAGAGACATTGACAAAAGCACAAAGAGAGAGACATTGACAGAAACACAGAGGCACTGACAGAAACACAGAGAGAGACACTGACAGAATTGCAGAGAGACATTGACAGAAACACAGAGAGAGACACTGACAGAAACGCAGAGAGAGATACTGACAGAAACACACAGACACTGACAGAAATAGCGAGAGACACTGACAGAGACACATATAGAAAAACACTTACCGGGACACACATAGAGACACGGATAGAAACATAGAGACACTGACAGGAACAGAAAGAGAGAGACACAGACAGAAACACACATAGAGACACTGACAGAGACAACCAGAGAGACACTGACTGAAACATAAAGACATTGACAGAAACCCAGGGAGAGACACTGACAGAAACACACAGAGACACTGACAGAAACACACAGAGAGACACTGAGAGAAACACAGAGAAAATGACACAAGTACAGAGAGAGACACTGACAGAAACCAAGAGACACTGACAGAAACACACAGAGAGACATTGACAGAAAGGCACAGAGACACTGGCAGAAACACACAGAGAGACACTGACAGAAAGGAACAGAGAGACACTGACAGAAACACAGAGCAACTGACAGAAACCCAGGGAGAGACACTGACAGAAACCCAGAGAGAGACACTGAGAGAAACAGAAAGAGAGACACACTGACAGAAAACCAGAGCCACTGACAGAAACACACAGAGAGACACTGACAGAAACACACAGAGAGACACTGACAGAAAGGCACAGAGAGACGCTGATAGAAACACAGAGCAACTGACAGAAACCCAGGGAGAGACACTGACAGAAACCCAGAGAGAGACACTGACAGAAACAGACAGAGAGACACTGACAGAAACCCAGAGACACTAACAGGAACAGAAAGAGAGACACTGGCAGAAACACACAGAGAGACACGCACAGAGAGACACTGAGAGAAACCCAGGGAGAGACACTGACAGAAACCCAGGGAGAGACACTGACAGAAACCCAGGGAGAGACACTGACAGAAACACACAGAGAGACACTGACAGAAACCCAGGGAGAGACACTGACAGAAACACACAGAGAGATACTGACAGAAACACAAAGAGAGACACTGACAGAAAGGAACAGAGAGACACTGACAGAAAAACAGAGACACTGACAGAAACCCAGGGAGAGACACTGACAGAAAAACAGAGACACTGACAGAAACCCAGAGAGAGACACTGACAGAAAGGCACAGAGAGACACTGACAGAAACACAGAGACACTGACAGAAACCCAGGGAGAGACATTGACAGAAACCCAGTGAGAGACACTGACAGAACCCAGGGAGAGACACTGACAGGAACAGAAAGTGAGAGACACTGACAGAGACACTGACAGAAACACACAGAGAGGCACTGAGAGAATCAGAAAGAGAGAGACACTGACAGAAATCCAGGGAGAGACACTGACAGAAACACTCAGAGAGACACTGACAGAAACACAAAGAGAGACACTGACAGAAACCCAGAGACACTGACAGAAACACACAGAGAGACATTGACAGAAACACACAGAGAGACACTGACAGAAAGGCACAGAGAGACACTGACAGAAACACAGAGACACTGACAGAAACCCAGGGAGAGACACTGACAGAAACACACAGAGAGACACTGACAGAATCCCAGAGACACTGACAGGAACAGAAAGAGAGAGACACTGACAGAGACACTGACAGAAACACACAGAGGGACACTGACAGAAACACACAGTGAGACATTGACAGAAACACAAAGAGAGACACTGACAGAAACACACAGAGAGACACTGACAGAAAGGCACAGTGAAACCGGCGGTAACACATAAAGACACTGACAGAAACACAGCCACACTGACTGACAGCAACACACAGAGTGACACTGACAGTATCAGAAAGAGAGAGACACTTACAGAAACCCAGGGAGAGACACTGACAGAAAGGAACAGAGAGACACTGACAGAAACACAGAGACACTGACAGAAACCCAGGGAGAGACACTGACAGAAAAACAGAGACACTGACAGAAACCCAGAGAGAGACACTGACAGAAAGGCACAGAGAGACACTGACAGAAACACAGAGACACTGACAGAAACCCAGGGAGAGACATTGACAGAAACCCAGTGAGAGACACTGACAGAACCCAGGGAGAGACACTGACAGGAACAGAAAGTGAGAGACACTGACAGAGACACTGACAGAAACACACAGAGAGGCACTGAGAGAATCAGAAAGAGAGAGACACTGACAGAAATCCAGGGAGAGACACTGACAGAAACACTCAGAGAGACACTGACAGAAACACAAAGAGAGACACTGACAGAAACCCAGAGACACTGACAGAAACACACAGAGAGACATTGACAGAAACACACAGAGAGACACTGACAGAAAGGCACAGAGAGACACTGACAGAAACACAGAGACACTGACAGAAACCCAGGGAGAGACACTGACAGAAACACACAGAGAGACACTGACAGAATCCCAGAGACACTGACAGGAACAGAAAGAGAGAGACACTGACAGAGACACTGACAGAAACACACAGAGGGACACTGACAGAAACACACAGTGAGACATTGACAGAAACACAAAGAGAGACACTGACAGAAACACACAGAGAGACACTGACAGAAAGGCACAGTGAAACCGGCGGTAACACATAAAGACACTGACAGAAACACAGCCACACTGACTGACAGCAACACACAGAGTGACACTGACAGTATCAGAAAGAGAGAGACACTTACAGAAACCCAGGGAGAGACACTGACAGAAAGGAACAGAGAGACACTGACAGAAACACAGAGACACTGACAGAAACCCAGGGAGAGACACTGACAGAAAAACAGAGACACTGACAGAAACCCAGAGAGAGACACTGACAGAAACAGACAGAGAGACACTGACAGAAACCCAGAGACACTAACAGGAACAGAAAGAGAGACACTGGCAGAAACACACACAGAGACACTGACAGAAAGGCACCGAGAGACACTGACAGAAACCCAGGGAGAGACACTGACAGAAACCCAGGGAGAGACACTGACAGAAACACACAGAGAGACACTGACAGAAACCCAGAGACGCTGTCAGGAACACAGAGATACTGAGAAACACAGAGGGACACTGACAGAATAACAGAGAGAGACACTGACACAAACATAGAGGCACAGAGAATCCCAGAGAGACACTGACAGAATAACAGAGATAGACACTGACAGAAACACACACAGACACACAAACAGAAACACACAGCCAGACATTGACAGAAACACGCAGAGAGACACTGACAGAAACCCAGGGAGAGACACTGACAGAAACACACAGAGAGACACTGACAGAAACACAAAGACACTGACAGAAACAGAGAGAGTGTGACTGCGAGAGAGAGAGAGAGACATTGACAAAAGCACAAAGAGAGAGACATTGACAGAAACACAGAGGCACTGACAGAAACACAGAGAGAGACACTGACAGAATTGCAGAGAGACATTGACAGAAACACAGAGAGAGACACTGACAGAAACGCAGAGAGAGATACTGACAGAAACACACAGACACTGACAGAAATAGCGAGAGACACTGACAGAGACACATATAGAAAAACACTTACCGGGACACACATAGAGACACGGATAGAAACATAGAGACACTGACAGGAACAGAAAGAGAGAGACACTGACAGAGACACTGACAGAAACATACAGAGAGACACAGACAGCAACACACAGAGAGACACTGACAGAATCAGAAAGAGAGAGACACTGACAGAAACCCAGGGAGTGACACTGACAGAAACACAAAGAGAGACACTGACAGAAACCAAGAGACACTGACAGAAAGGAACAGAGAGACACTGACAGAAACACAGAGACACTGACAGAAACCCAGGGAGAGACACTGATAGAAAAACAGAGAGACACTGACAGAAACACAAAGAGGGACACTGACAGAAACCCAGGGAGAGACACTGACAGAAACCCATGGAGAGACACTGACAGAAAAACAGAGACACAGACAGAAACCCAGAGAGAGACACTGACAGAAACAGACAGAGAGACACTGACAGAAACCCAGAGACACTAACAGGAACAGAAAGAGAGACACTGGCAGATACACACACAGAGACACTGACAGAAAGGCACCGAGAGACACTGACAGAAACCCAGGGAGAGACACTGACAGAAACCCAGGGAGAGACACTGACAGAAACACACAGAGAGACACTGACAGAAACCCAGAGACGCTGTCAGGAACACAGAGATACTGAGAAACACAGAGGGACACTGAGAGAATAACAGAGAGAGACGCTGACACAAACATAGAGGCACAGAGAATCCCAGAGAGACACTGACAGAATAACAGAGATAGACACTGACAGAAACACACACAGACACACAAACAGAAACACACAGCCAGACATTGACAGAAACACGCAGAGAGACACTGACAGAAACCCAGGGAGAGACACTGACAGAAACACACAGAGAGACACTGACAGAAACACAAAGACACTGACAGAAACAGAGAGAGTGTGACTGCGAGAGAGAGAGAGAGACATTGACAAAAGCACAAAGAGAGAGACATTGACAGAAACACAGAGGCACTGACAGAAACACAGAGAGAGACACTGACAGAATTGCAGAGAGACATTGACAGAAACACAGAGAGAGACACTGACAGAAACGCAGAGAGAGATACTGACAGAAACACACAGACACTGACAGAAATAGCGAGAGACACTGACAGAGACACATATAGAAAAACACTTACCGGGACACACATAGAGACACGGATAGAAACATAGAGACACTGACAGGAACAGAAAGAGAGAGACACTGACAGAGACACTGACAGAAACATACAGAGAGACACAGACAGCAACACACAGAGAGACACTGACAGAATCAGAAAGAGAGAGACACTGACAGAAACCCAGGGAGTGACACTGACAGAAACACAAAGAGAGACACTGACAGAAACCAAGAGACACTGACAGAAAGGAACAGAGAGACACTGACAGAAACACAGAGACACTGACAGAAACCCAGGGAGAGACACTGATAGAAAAACAGAGAGACACTGACAGAAACACAAAGAGGGACACTGACAGAAACCCAGGGAGAGACACTGACAGAAACCCATGGAGAGACACTGACAGAAAAACAGAGACACAGACAGAAACCCAGAGAGAGACACTGACAGAAACAGACAGAGAGACACTGACAGAAACCCAGAGACACTAACAGGAACAGAAAGAGAGACACTGGCAGATACACACACAGAGACACTGACAGAAAGGCACCGAGAGACACTGACAGAAACCCAGGGAGAGACACTGACAGAAACCCAGGGAGAGACACTGACAGAAACACACAGAGAGACACTGACAGAAACCCAGAGACGCTGTCAGGAACACAGAGATACTGAGAAACACAGAGGGACACTGACAGAATAACAGAGAGAGACACTGACAGAAACACAGAGGCACAGAGAATCCCAGAGAGACACTGACAGAATAACAGAGATAGACACTGACAGAAACACACACAGACACACAAACAGAAACACACAGCGAGACATTGACAGAAACACGCAGAGAGACACTGACAGAAACACAAAGAGAGACACTGACAGAAACTCACAGAGAGACACTGACAGAAAGGAACAGGGAGACACTGACAGAAACACAGAGACACTGACAGAAACCCAGGGAGAGACACTGACAGAAACCCAGGGAGAGACACTGCCAGAAAAACAGAGAGACACTGACAGAAACACACAGAGAGACACTGACAGAAACCAAGAGACACTGACTGGAACAGAGAGATACTGAGAAACCCAGATAGACACTGACAGAATAACAGAGAGAGACACTGACAAAGACACACAGAGAGACACAGACAGAAACACAAAGAGAGACACTGACAATAACGCAGAAACACTGACTGAAACATACAGAGAGACACTGACAGAAACTCACAGAGAGACACTGACAGAAACCCAGAGAGTGACACTGACAGAAACATACAGTGAGAAACTGACAGAAGCACAGAGAGAGACACTGACAGAAACACACAGAGAGACACTGACAGAAACTCACAGAGAGACACTGACAGAAAGGAACAGAGAGACACTGACAGAAACACAGAGACACTGACAGAAACCCAGGGAGAGACACTGCCAGAAAAACAGAGAGACACTGACAGAAACACACAGAGAGACACTGACAGAAACCAAGAGACACTGACTGGAACAGAGAGATACTGAGAAACCCAGATAGACACTGACAGAATAACAGAGAGAGACACTGACAAAGACACACAGAGAGACACAGACAGAAACACACAGAGAGACACTGACAATAACGCAGAAACACTGACTGAAACATACAGAGAGACACTGACAGAAACTCACAGAGAGACACTGAGAGAAATCCAGAGAGAGACAATGACAGAAACACACAGAGAGACACTGACACAAACACAGAGAGACACTGACAGAAACCCAGAGAGTGACACTGACAGAAACATACAGAGAGAAACTGACAGAAACACAGAGAGAGACACTGACAGAAACACACAGAGAGACACTGATAGAAGCACAAAGAGAGACACTGACAGAAACCCAGAGACACTGACAGAAACACACAGAGAGACACTGACAGAAACACACAGAGAGACACTGACAGAAAGGCACAGAGAGACACTGACAGAAACCCAGGGAGAGACACTGACAGAAACCAAGAGACACGGACAGAAACACACAGAGAGACAGTGACAGAAAGGAACAGACAGACACTGACAGAAACACAGAGACACTGACAGAAACCCAGGGAGAGACACTGACAGAAACCCAGGGAGAGACACTGACAGAAAAACTGAGAGACACTGACAGAAACACACAGAGAGACACTGATAGAAACACAGAGAGAGAGACACTGACTGAAACACAGAGAGAGACACACTGACAGAAACACACAGAGAGACACTGACAGAAACCCAGAGACACTGACTGGAACACAGAGATACTGAGAAACCCAGATAGACACTGACAGAATAACAGAGAGAGACACTGACAAAGACACACAGAGAGACACTGACACAAACACAGAGAGACACTGACAGAAACCAAGAGAGAGACACTGACAGAAACATACAGAGAGAAACTGACAGAAACACAGAGAGAGACACTGACAGAAACACAAAGAGAGACACTGACAGAAACCAAGAGACACTGACAGAAAGGAACAGAGAGACACTGACAGAAACACAGAGACACTGACAGAAACCCAGGGAGAGACACTGATAGAAAAACAGAGAGACACTGACAGAAACACAAAGAGGGACACTGACAGAAACCCAGGGAGAGACACTGACAGAAACCCATGGAGAGACACTGACAGAAAAACAGAGACACAGACAGAAACCCAGAGAGAGACACTGACAGAAACAGACAGAGAGACACTGACAGAAACCCAGAGACACTAACAGGAACAGAAAGAGAGACACTGGCAGATACACACACAGAGACACTGACAGAAAGGCACCGAGAGACACTTACAGAAACCCAGGGACAGACACTGACAGAAACCCAGGGAGAGACACTGACAGAAACACAGAGACGCTGTCAGGAACACAGAGATACTGAGAAACACAGAGGGACACTGACAGAATAACAGAGAGAGACACTGACAGAAACACAGAGGCACAGAGAATCCCAGAGAGACACTGACAGAATAACAGAGATAGACACTGACAGAAACACACACAGACACACAAACAGAAACACACAGCGAGACATTGACAGAAACACGCAGAGAGACACTGACAGAAACCCAGGGAGAGACACTGACAGAAACACAGAGAGACACTGACAGAAACACGCAGAGAGACACTGACAGAAACCCAGGGAGAGACACTGACAGAAACACACAGAGAGACACTGACAGAAACACAAAGACACTGACAGAAACAGAGAGAGTGTGACTGCGAGAGAGAGAGAGACATTGACAATAGCACAAAGACAGAGACATTGACAGAAACACAGAGGGACTGACAGAAACACAGAGAGAGACACTGACAGAATTGCAGAGAGACATTGACAGAAACACAGAGAGAGACACTGACAGAAACGCAGAGAGAGATACTGACAGAAACACACAGACACTGACAGAAATAGCGAGAGACACTGACAGAGACACATATAGAAAAACACTTACCGGGACACACATAGAGACACGGATAGAAACATAGAGACACTGACAGGAACAGAAAGAGAGAGACACTGACAGAGACACTGACAGAAACATACAGAGAGACACAGACAGCAACACACAGAGAGACACTGACAGAATCAGAAAGAGAGAGACACTGACAGAAACCCAGGGAGTGACACTGACAGAAACACAAAGAGAGACACTGACAGAAACCAAGAGACACTGACAGAAAGGAACAGAGATACACTGACAGAAACACAGAGACACTGACAGAAACCCAGGGAGAGACACTGATAGAAAAACAGAGAGACACTGACAGAAACACAAAGAGGGACACTGACAGAAACCCAGGGAGAGACACTGACAGAAACCCATGGAGAGACACTGACAGAAAAACAGACACAGACAGAAACCCAGAGAGAGACACTGACAGAAACAGACAGAGAGACACTGACAGAAACCCAGAGACACTAACAGGAACAGAAAGAGAGACACTGGCAGATACACACACAGAGACACTGACAGAAAGGCACCGAGAGACACTGACAGAAACCCAGGGAGAGACACTGACAGAAACCCAGAGACGCTGTCAGGAACACAGAGATACTGAGAAACACAGAGGGACACTGACAGAATAACAGAGAGAGACACTGACAGAAACACAGAGGCACAGAGAATCCCAGAGAGACACTGACAGAATAACAGAGATAGACACTGACAGAAACACACACAGACACACAAACAGAAACACACAGCGAGACATTGACAGAAACACGCAGAGAGACACTGACAGAAACACAAAGAGAGACACTGACAGAAACTCACAGAGAGACACTGACAGAAAGGAACAGGGAGACACTGACAGAAACACAGAGACACTGACAGAAACCCAGGGAGAGACACTGACAGAAACCCAGGGAGAGACACTGCCAGAAAAACAGAGAGACACTGACAGAAACACACAGAGAGACACTGACAGAAACCAAGAGACACTGACTGGAACAGAGAGATACTGAGAAACCCAGATAGACACTGACAGAATAACAGAGAGAGACACTGACAAAGACACACAGAGAGACACAGACAGAAACACACAGAGAGACACTTACAATAACGCAGAAACACTGACTGAAACATACAGAGAGACACTGACAGAAACTCACAGAGAGACACTGCGAGAAATCCAGAGAGAGACAATGACAGAAACACACAGAGAGACACTGACACAAACACAGAGAGACACTGACAGAAACCCAGAGAGTGACACTGACAGAAACACACAGAGAGACACTGACAGAAACTCACAGAGAGACACTGACAGAAAGGAACAGAGAGACACTGACAGAAACACAGAGACACTGACAGAAACCCAGGGAGAGACACTGACAGAAACCCAGGGAGAGACACTGCCAGAAAAACAGAGAGACACTGACAGAAACACACAGAGAGACACTGACAGAAACCAAGAGACACTGACTGGAACAGAGAGATACTGAGAAACCCAGATAGACACTGACAGAATAACAGAGAGAGACACTGACAAAGACACACAGAGAGACACAGACAGAAACACACAGAGAGACACTGACAATAACGCAGAAACACTGACGGAAACATACAGAGAGACACTGACAGAAACTCACAGAGAGACACTGAGAGAAATCCAGAGAGAGACAATGACAGAAACACACAGAGAGACACTGACACAAACACAGAGAGACACTGACAGAAACCCAGAGAGTGACACTGACAGAAACATACAGAGAGAAACTGACAGAAACACAGAGAGAGACACTGACAGAAACACACAGAGAGACACTGCTAGAAGCACAAAGAGAGACACTGACAGAAACCCAGAGACACTGACAGAAACACACAGAGAGACACTGACAGAAACACACAGAGAGACACTGACAGAAACCCAGGGAGAGACACTGACAGAAACCAAGAGACACGGACAGAAACACACAGAGAGACAGTGACAGAAAGGAACAGAGAGACACTGACAGAAACACAGAGACACTGACAGAAACCCAGGGAGAGACACTGACAGAAACCCAGGGAGAGACACTGACAGAAAAACTGAGAGACACTGACAGAAACACACAGAGAGACACTGATAGAAACACAGAGAGAGAGACACTGACTGAAACACAGAGAGAGACACACTGACAGAAACACACAGAGAGACACTGACAGAAACCCAGAGACACTGACTGGAACACAGAGATACTGAGAAACCCAGATAGACACTGACAGAATAACAGAGAGAGACACTGACAAAGACACACAGAGAGACACTGACAGAAACACACAGAGAGACACTGACACAAACACAGAGAGACACTGACAGAAACAAAGAGAGAGACACTGACAGAAACATACAGAGAGAAACTGACAGAAACACAGAGAGAGACACTGACAGAAACACACAGAGAGACACTGACAGAAACTCACAGAGAGACACTGACAGAAAGGAACAGAGAGACACTGACAGAAACACAGAGGCACTGACAGAAACCCAGGGAGAGACACTGACAGAAACCCAGGGAGAGACACTGCCAGAAAAACAGAGAGACACTGACAGAAACACACAGAGAGACACTGACAGAAACCAAGAGACACTGACTGGAACAGAGAGATACTGAGAAACCCAGATAGACACTGACAGAATAACAGAGAGAGACACTGACAAAGACACACAGAGAGACACAGACAGAAACACACAGAGAGACACTGACAATAACGCAGAAACACTGACTGAAACATACAGAGAGACACTGACAGAAACTCACAGAGAGACACTGAGAGAAATCCAGAGAGAGACAATGACAGAAACACACAGAGAGACACTGACACAAACACAGAGAGACACTGACAGAAACCCAGAGAGTGACACTGACAGAAACATACAGAGAGAAACTGACAGAAACACAGAGAGAGACACTGACAGAAACACACAGAGAGACACTGATAGAAGCACAAAGAGAGACACTGACAGAAACCCAGAGACACTGACAGAAACACACAGAGAGACACTGACAGAAACACACAGAGAGACACTGACAGAAAGGCACAGAGAGACACTGACAGAAACCCAGGGAGAGACACTGACAGAAACCAAGAGACACGGACAGAAACACACAGAGAGACACTGACAGAAAGGAACAGACAGACACTGACAGAAACACAGAGACACTGACAGAAACCCAGGGAGAGACACTGACAGAAACCCAGGGAGAGACACTGACAGAAAAACTGAGAGACACTGACAGAAACACACAGAGAGACACTGATAGAAACACAGAGAGAGAGACACTGACTGAAACACAGAGAGAGACACACTGACAGAAACACACAGAGAGACACTGACAGAAACCCAGAGACACTGACTGGAACACAGAGATACTGAGAAACCCAGATAGACACTGACAGAATAACAGAGAGAGACACTGACAAAGACACACAGAGAGACACTGACACAAACACAGAGAGACACTGACAGAAACCAAGAGAGAGACACTGACAGAAACATACAGAGAGAAACTGACAGAAACACAGAGAGAGACACTGACAGAAACACAAAGAGAGACACTGACAGAAACCAAGAGACACTGACAGAAAGGAACAGAGAGACACTGACAGAAACCCAGGGAGAGACACTGATAGAAAAACAGAGAGACACTGACAGAAACACAAAGAGGGACACTGACAGAAACCCAGGGAGAGACACTGACAGAAACCCATGGAGAGACACTGACAGAAACAGACAGAGAGACACTGACAGAAACCCAGGGAGACTAACAGGAACAGAAAGAGAGACACTGGCAGATACACAGACAGAGACACTGACAGAAAGGCACCGAGAGACACTTACAGAAACCCAGGGAGAGACACTGACAGAAACCCAGGGAGAGACACTGACAGAAACACACAGAGACACACTGACAGAAACACAGAGACGCTGTCAGGAACACAGAGATACTGAGAAACACAGAGGGACACTGACAGAATAACAGAGAGAGACACTGACAGAAACACAGAGGCACAGAGAATCCCAGAGAGACACTGACAGAATAACAGAGATAGACACTGACAGAATCACACACAGACACACAAACAGAAACACACAGCGAGACATTGACAGAAACACGCAGAGAGACACTGACAGAAACCCAGGGAGAGACACTGACAGAAACACACAGAGAGACACTGACAGAAACACAAAGAGAGACACTGACAGAAACTCACAGAGAGACACTGACAGAATGGAACAGAGAGACACTGACAGAAACACAGAGAGACACTGACAGAAACCCAGGGAGAGACACTGACAGAAACCCAGGGAGAGACACTGACAGAAAAACAGAGAGACACTGACAGAAACACAGAGACACTGACAGAAACCCAGGGAGAGACACTGACAGAAACCCAGGGAGAGACACTGACAGAAACACAAAGAGAGACACTGACAGAAACCAAGAGACACTGACAGAAAGGAACAGAGAGACACTGACAGAAACACAGAGACACTGACAGAAACCCAGGGAGAGACACTGATAGAAAAACAGAGAGACACTGACAGAAACACAAAGAGGGACACTGACAGAAACCCAGGGAGAGACACTGACAGAAACCCATGGAGAGACACTGACAGAAAAACAGAGACACAGACAGAAACCCAGAGAGAGACACTGACAGAAACAGACAGAGAGACACTGACAGAAACCCAGAGACACTAACAGGAACAGAAAGAGAGACACTGGCAGATACACACACAGAGACACTGACAGAAAGGCACCGAGAGACACTGACAGAAACCCAGAGAGACACTGACAGAAACCCAGGGAGAGACACTGACAGAAACACACAGAGAGACACTGACAGAAACCCAGAGATGCTGTCAGGAACACAGAGATACTGAGAAACACAGAGGGACACTGACAGAATAACAGAGAGAGACACTGACAGAAACACAGAGGCACAGAGAATCCCAGAGAGACACTGACAGAATAACAGAGATAGACACTGACAGAAACACACACAGACACACAAACAGAAACACACAGCGAGACTTTGACAGAAACACGCAGAGAGACACTGACAGAAACCCAGGGAGAGACACTGACAGAAACACACAGAGAGACACTGACAGAAACACAAAGAGAGACACTGACAGAAACTCACAGAGAGACACTGACAGAAAGGAACAGAGAGACACTGACAGAAACACAGAGACACTGACAGAAACCCAGGGAGAGACACTGACAGAAACCCAGGGAGAGACACTGACAGAAAAATAGAGAGACACTGACAGAAACACACAGAGAGACACTGACAGAAACCAAGAGACACTGACTGGAACACAGAGATACTGAGAAACCCAGATAGACACTGACAGAATAACAGAGAGAGACACTGACAAAGACACACAGAGAGACACAGACAGAAACACACAGAGAGACACTGACAGAAACGCAGAAACACTGACTGAAACATACAGAGAGACACTGACAGAAACTCACAGAGAGACACTGAGAGAAATCCAGAGAGAGACAATGACAGAAACACACAGAGAGACACTGACACAAACACAGAGAGACACTGACAGAAACCCAGAGAGAGACACTGACAGAAACATACAGAGAGAAACTGACAGAAACACAGAGAGAGACACTGATAGAAGCACAAAGAGAGACACTGACAGAAACCCAGAGACACTGACAGAAACACACAGAGAGACACTGACAGAAACACACAGAGAGACACTGACAGAAAGGCACAGAGAGACACTGACAGAAACCCAGGGAGAGACACTGACAGAAACCAAGAGACACGGACAGAAACACACAGAGAGACACTGACAGAAACACACAGAGAGACAGTGACAGAAAGGAACAGAGAGACACTGACAGAAACACAGAGACACTGACAGAAACCCAGGGAGAGACACTGACAGAAACCCAGGGAGAGACACTGACAGAAAAACTGAGAGACACTGACAGAAACACACAGAGAGACACTGATAGAAACACAGAGAGAGAGACACTGACTGAAACACAGAGAGAGACACACTGACAGAAACACACAGAGAGACACTGACAGAAGACCAGAGACACTGAATGGAACACAGAGATACTGAGAAACCCAGATAGACACTGACAGAATAACAGAGAGAGACACTGACAAAGACACACAGAGAGACACTGACAGAAACACACAGAGAGACACTGACACAAACACAGAGAGACACTGACAGAAACCAAGAGAGAGACACTGACAGAAACATACAGAGAGAAACTGACAGAAACACACAGAGAGACACTGACAGAAACACAAAGAGAGACACTGACTGAAACCAAGAGACACTGACAGAAAGGAACAGAGAGACACTGACAGAAACACAGAGACACTGACAGAAACCCAGGGAGAGACACAGATAGAAAAACAGAGAGACACTGACAGAAACACAAAGAGGGACACTGACAGAAACCCAGGGAGAGACACTGTCAGAAACCCATGGAGAGACACTGACAGAAACATACAGAGAGACACAGACAGAAACACACGAAGAGACACTGACAGAAATACACAAAGAGACACTGACAGAAACCCAGAGAGAGACACTGACAGAAACATACAGAGAGACACTGACAGAAACACAGAGAGAGAGACACTGACAGAAAGGCACAGAGAGACACTGACAGAAACACAGCGACACTGACAGAAACCCAGGGAGAGACACTGACAGAAACCCAGGGAGAGACACTGACAGAACCCAGGGAGAGACACTGACAGGAACAGAAAGTGAGAGACACTGACAGAGACACTGACAGAAACACACAGAGAGACACTGAGAGAATCAGAAAGAGAGAGACACTGACAGAAACCCAGGGAGAGACACTGACAGAAACACTCAGAGAGACACTGACAGAAACACAAAGAGAGACACTGAAAGAAACCGAGAGACACTGACAGAAACACACAGAGAGACATTGACAGAAACACACAGAGAGACACTGACAGAAAGGCACAGAGAGACACTGACAGAAACACAGAGACACTGACATAAACCCAGGGAGAGACACTGACAGAAACACACAGAGAGACACTGACAGAATCCCAGAGACACTGACAGGAACAGAAAGAGAGAGACACTGACAGAGACACTGACAGAAACACACAGAGAGACACTGACAGAAACACACAGTGAGACATTGACAGAACCACAAAGAGAGACACTGACAGAAACACACAGAGAGACACTGACAGAAAGGCACAGTGAAACTGGCGGTAACACATAAAGACACTGACAGAAACACAGCCACACTGACTGACAGCAACACACAGAGTGACACTGACAGAATCAGAAAGAGAGAGACACTGACAGAAACCCAGGGAGAGACACTGACAGAAACACAAAGAGAGACACTGACAGAAACCAAGAGACACTGACAGAACACAAAGAGGGACACTGACAGAAACCAAGAGACACTGACAGAAAGGAACAGAGAGACACTGACAGAAACACAGAGACACTGACAGAAACCCAGGGAGAGACACTGACAGAAAAACAGAGAGACATTGACAGAAACACAAAGAGGGACACTGACAGAAACCAAGAGACACTGACAGAAAGGCACAGAGAGACACTGACAGAAAGGCACAGAGAGACACTGACAGAAACACAGAGACACTGTGAGAAACCCAGGGAGAGACACTGACAGAAACACACAGAGAGACACTGACAGAAAGGCACAGAGAGACACTGACAGAAACCCAGGGAGAGACAGTGACAGAAACCAAGAGACACGGACAGAAACACACAGAGAGACACTGACAGAAACACACAGAGAGACAGTGACAGAAAGGAACAGAGAGACACTTACAGAAACACAGAGACACTGACAGAAACCCAGGGAGAGACACTGACAGAAACCCAGGGAGAGACACTGACAGAAAAACTGAGAGACACTGACAGAAACACACAGAGAGACACTGATAGAAACAGAGAGAGAGAGACACTGACTGAAACACAGAGAGAGACACACTGACAGAAACACACAGAGAGACACTGACAGAAACCCAGAGACACTGAATGGAACACAGAGATACTGAGAAACCCAGATAGACACTGACAGAATAACAGAGAGAGACACTGACAAAGACACACAGAGAGACACTGACAGAAACACACAGAGAGACACTGACACAAACACAGAGAGACACTGACAGAAACCAAGAGAGAGACACTGACAGAAACATACAGAGAGAAACTGACAGAAACACACAAGGAGACATTGACAGAAACACAAAGAGAGACACTGACAGAAACCCAGGGAGAGACACTGACAGAAAAACAGAGACAGAGATACTGACAGAAACATACAGAGAGACACAGACAGAAACACACGAAGAGACACTGACAGAAATACACAAAGAGACACTGACAGAAACCCAGAGAGAGACACTGACAGAAACATACAGAGAGACACTGACAGAAACACACAGAGAGAGACACTGACAGAAAGGCACAGAGAGACACTGACAGAAACACAGCGACACTGACAGAAACCCAGGGAGAGACACTGACAGAAACCCAGGGAGAGACACTGACAGAACCCAGGGAGAGACACTGACAGGAACAGAAAGTGAGAGACACTGACAGAGACACTGACAGAAACACACAGAGAGACACTGAGAGAATCAGAAAGAGAGAGACACTGACAGAAACCCAGGGAGAGACACTGACAGAAACACTCAGAGAGACACTGACAGAAACACAAAGAGAGACACTGACAGAAACCCAGAGACACTGACAGAAACACACAGAGAGACATTGACAGAAACACACAGAGAGACACTGACAGAAAGGCACAGAGAGACACTGACAGAAACACAGAGACACTGACATAAACCCAGGGAGAGACACTGACAGAAACACACAGAGAGACACTGACAGAATCCCAGAGACACTGACAGGAACAGAAAGAGAGAGACACTGACAGAGACACTGACAGAAACACACAGAGAGACACTGACAGAAACACACAGTGAGACATTGACAGAACCACAAAGAGAGACACTGACAGAAACACACAGAGAGACACTGACAGAAAGGCACAGTGAAACTGGCGGTAACACATAAAGACACTGACAGAAACACAGCCACACTGACTGACAGCAACACACAGAGTGACACTGACAGAATCAGAAAGAGAGAGACACTGACAGAAACCCAGGGAGAGACACTGACAGAAACACAAAGAGAGACACTGACAGAAACCAAGAGACACTGACAGAACACAAAGAGGGACACTGACAGAAACCAAGAGACACTGACAGAAAGTAACAGAGAGACACTGACAGAAACACAGAGACACTGACAGAAACCCAGGGAGAGACACTGACAGAAAAACAGAGAGACATTGACAGAAACACAAAGAGGGACACTGACAGAAACCAAGAGACACTGACAGAAAGGCACAGAGAGACACTGACAGAAAGGCACAGAGAGACACTGACAGAAACACAGAGACACTGTGAGAAACCCAGGGAGAGACACTGACAGAAACACACAGAGAGACACTGACAGAAACACACAGTGAGACATTGACAGAAATACAAAGAGAGGCACTGACAGAAACACAGAGAGACACTGACAGGTTTGCAGAGAGACATTGACAAAAAAACAGAGAGAGACACTGACAGAAACGCAGAGAGAGAGGCACTGATAGACACACACAGACACTGACAGAAATAGCGAGAGACACTGACTGAGACACATAAAGAAAAACAATTACCGGGACACATAGAGAGGCACTGATGGAAACACAGAGACCCTGACAGAAACAGAAAGAGAGAGACACAGACAGAAACACACATAGAGACACTGATAGAGACACACAGAGAGACACTGACTGAAACATAAAGACATTGACAGAAACCCAGGGAGAGTCACTGACAGAAACACACAGAGACACTGACAGAAACACACAGAGAGACACTGAGAGAAACACAGAGAAAATGACAGAAGTACAGAGAGAGACACTGACAGAAGCTCACAGGGAGACACTGACAGAAACCAAGAGACACTGACAGAAACACACAGAGAGACATTGACAGAAAGGCACAGAGACACTGGCAGAAACACACAGAGAGACACTGACAGAAAGGAACAGAGAGACACTGACAGAAACACAGAGCAACTGACAGAAACTCAGGGAGAGACACTGACAGGAACAGAAAGAGAGAGACACTGACAGAGACACTGACAGAAACATACAGAGAGACACAGACAGCAACACACAGAGAGACACTGACAGAATCAGAAAGAGAGAGACACTGACAGAAACCCAGGGAGAGACACTGACAGAAACACAAAGAGAGACACTAACAGAAACCAAGAGACACTGACAGAAAGGAACAGAGAGACACTGACAGAAACACAGAGAGGGACACTGACAGAAACCCTGGGAGAGACACTGACAGAAACCCATGGAGAGACACTGACAGAAACAGACAGAGAGACACTGACAGAAACCCAGAGACACTAACAGGAACAGAAAGAGAGACACTGGCAGATACACACACAGAGACACTGACAGAAAGGCACCGAGAGACACTAACAGAAACCCAGGGAGAGACACTGACAGAAACACACAGAGAGACACTGACAGAAACCCAGAGACACTGTCAGGAACACAGAGATACTGAGAAACACAGAGGGACACTGACAGAATAACAGAGATAGACACTGACAGAAACACACACAGACACACAAACAGAAACACACAGCGAGACTTTGACAGAAACACGCAGAGAGACACTGACAGAAACCCAGGGAGAGACACTGACAGAAACACACAGAGAGACACTGACAGAAACACAAAGAGAGACACTGACAGAAACTCACAGAGAGACACTGACAGAAAGGAACAGAGAGACACTGACAGAAACACAGAGACACTGACAGAAACCCAGGGAGAGACACTGACAGAAACCCAGGGAGAGACACTGACAGAAAAACAGAGAGACACTAACAGAAACACACAGAGAGACACTGACAGAAACCAAGAGACACTGACTGGAACACAGAGATACTGAGAAACCCAGATGGACACTGACAGAATAACAGAGAGAGACACTGACAAAGACACACAGAGAGACACAGACAGAAACACACAGAGAGACACTGACAGAAATGCAGAAACACTGACTGAAACATACAGAGAGACACTGACAGAAACTCACAGAGAGACACTGAGAGAAATCCAGAGAGAGACAATGACAGAAACACACAGAGAGACACTGACAAAAACACAGAGAGACACTGACAGAAACCCAGAGAGAGACACTGATAGAAGCACAAAGAGAGACACTGACAGAAACCCAGAGACACTGACAGAAACACACAGAGAGACACTGACAGAAACACACAGAGAGACACTGACAGAAAGGCACAGAGAGACACTGACAGAAACCCAGGGAGAGACACTGACAGAAACCAAGATACACGGACAGAAACACACAGAGAGACACTGACAGAAACACACAGAGAGACAGTGACAGAAAGGAACAGAGAGACACTGACAGAAACACAGAGACACTGACAGAAACCCAGGGAGAGACACTGACAGAAACCCAGGGAGAGACACTGACAGAAAAACTGAGAGACACTGACAGAAACACACAGAGAGACACTGATAGAAACACAGAGAGAGAGACACTGACTGAAACACAGAGAGAGACACACTGACAGAAACACACAGAGAGACACTGACAGAAACCCAGAGACACTGACTGGAACACAGAGATACTGAGAAACCCAGATAGACACTGACAGAATAACAGAGAGAGACACTGACAAAGACACACAGAGAGACACTGACAGAAACACACAGAGAGACACTGACACAAACACAGAGAGACACTGACAGAAACCAAGAGAGAGACACTGACAGAAACATACAGAGAGAAACTGACAGAAACACAGAGAGAGACACTGACAGGAACACACAGAGAGACACTGACAGAAACCAAGAGACACTGACAGAAAGGAACAGAGAGACACTGACAGAAACACAGAGACACTGACAGAAACCCAGGGAGAGACACTGATAGAAAAACAGAGAGACACTGACAGAAACACAAAGAGGGACACTTACAGAAACCCAGGGAGAGACACTGACAGAAACCCATGGAGAGACACTGACAGAAACAGACAGAGAGACACTGACAGAAACCCAGAGACACTAACAGGAACAGAAAGAGAGTCACTGGCAGATACACACACAGAGACACTGACAGAAAGGCACCGAGAGACACTGACAGAAACCCAGGGAGAGACACTGACAGAAACCCAGGGAGAGACACTGACAGAAACACACAGAGAGACACTGACAGAAACCCAGAGACGCTGTCAGGAACACAGAGATACTGAGAAACACAGAGGGACACTGACAGAATAACAGAGAGAGACACTGACAGAAACACAGAGGCACAGAGAATCCCAGAGAGACACTGAAAGAATAACAGAGATAGACACTGACAGAAACACACACAGACACACAAACAGAAACACACAGCGAGACATTGACAGAAACACGCAGAGAGACACTGACAGAAACCCAGGGAGAGGCACTGACAGAAACACACAGAGAGACACTGACAGAAACACAAAGAGAGACACTGACAGAAACTCACAGAGAGACACTGACAGAATGGAACAGAGAGACACTGACAGAAACACAGAGACACTGACAGAAACCCAGGGAGAGACACTGACAGAAACCCTGGGAGAGACACTGACAGAAAAACAGAGAGACACTGACAGAAACACACAGAGAGACACTGACAGAAACCCAGAGACACTGACAGAAACACAGAGATACTGAGAAACCCAGAGAGACACTGACAGAAACCCAGAGACACTGACAGAATAACAGAGAGAGGCACTGACAGAAACACAGAGAGAGAGACACTGATAGAAACACAGAGAGACACTGACTGAAACACAGAGAGAGACACACTGGCAGAAACACACAGAGAGACACTGACAGAAACCCAGAGACACTGACTGGAACACAGAGATACTGAGAAACCCAGATAGACACTGACAGAATAACAGAGAGAGACACTGACAAAGACACACAGAGAGACACAGACAGAAACAGACAGAGAGACACTGACAGAAACGCAGAGACACTGACTGAAACATACAGAGAGACACTGACAGAAACTCACAGAGAGACACTGAGAGAAATCCAGAGAGAGACAATGACAGAAACACACAGAGAGACACTGACACAAACACAGAGATACACTGACAGAAACCCAGAGAGAGACACTGACAGAAACATACAGAGAGACACTGACAGAAACACACAGAGAGACACTGATAGAAGCACAAAGAGAGACACTGACAGAAACCCAGAGACACTGACAGAAACACACAGAGAGACACTGACAGAAACACAGAGAGAGACACTGACAGAAACACACAGAGAGACAGTGACAGAAAGGAACAGAGAGACACTGACAGAAACACAGAGACACAGACAGAAACCCAGGGAGAGACACTGACAGAAACCCAGGGAGATACACTGACAGAAAAACTGAGAGACACTGACAGAAACACACAGAGAGACACTGATAGAAACACAGAGCGAGAGACACTGACTGAAACACAGAGAGAGACACACTGACAGAAACACACAGAGAGACACTGACAGAAACCCAGAGACACTGACTGGAACACAGAGATACTGAGAAACCCAGATAGACACTGACAGAATAACTGGGAGAGACACTGACAAAGACACACAGAGAGACACAGACAGAAACACACAGAGAGAAGACTGACAGAAACGCAGAGACACTGACTGAAACATACAGAGAGACACTGACAGAAACTCACAGAGAGACACTGAGAGAAATCCAGAGAGCGACAATGACAGGAACACACAGAGAGACACTGACACAAACACAGAGAGACACTGACAGAAATGCAGAGACACTAACTGAAACATACAGAGAGACACTGACAGAAACTCACAGAGAGATACTGAGAGAAATCCAGAGAGAGACAATGACAGAAACACACAGAGAGACACTGACAGAAATATACAGAGAGACACTGACAGAAACCCAGAGAGAGACACGGACAGAAACATACAGAGAGACACTGACAGAAACACAGACAGAGACACTGACAGAAACACACAGAGAGACACTGACAGAAACACAAAGGGAGACACTGACAGAAACACACAGAGAGACACTGACAGACACACAACGAGAGACACTGACAGAAACCAAGAGACACTGACAGAAACACAGAGAGAGTCACTGACAGAAACACACAGAGAGATGATGACAGAAACACAGAGAGAGACACTGACAGAAACACAGAGAGAGACATTCACAGAAACACACAGAGAGACACTGACAGGAACACAGAGATATAGAGAAACCCAGAGAGACACTGCCAGAATAACAGAGAGAGACACTGACAGAAACGCACAGTGACACTGACAGAAACACACAGAGAGACACTGACAGAAACACACAGAGAGTGACACTGACAGAAACACACAGAGAGACACTGACAGAAACACAGAGAGAGACACTGACAGAAACACACAGAGATACACTGACAGAAACACAGAGAGAGACACTGACAGAAACCAAGAGAGACGGACAGAAACACACAGAGAGACACTGACAGAAACACAGAGACACTGACAGAAACCCAGGGAGAGACACTGACAGAAACCCAGGGAGAGACACTGACAGAAAAACTGAGAGACACTGACAGAAACACACAGAGAGACACTGATAGAAACACAGAGCGAGAGACACTGCCTGAAACACAGAGAGAGACACACTGACAGAAACACACAGAGAGACACTGACAGAAACCAAGAGACACTGACTGGAACACAGAGATACTGAGAAACCCAGATAGACACTGACAGAATAACTGAGAGAGACACTGACAAAGACACACAGAGAGACACAGACAGAAACACACAGAGAGACACTGACAGAAACGCAGAGGCACTGACTGAAACATACAGAGAGACACTGACAGAAACTCACAGAGAGACACTGAGAGAAATCCAGAGAGAGACAATGACAGAAACACACAGAGAGACACTGACACAAACACAGAGAGACACTGACAGAAACACAGGGAGAGACACTGACAGAAACACACAGAGAGACACTGATAGAAGCACAAAGAGAGACAATGACAGAAACCCAGAGACACAGACAGAAAGACACAGAGAGACACTGACAGAAACACACAGAGAGACACTGACAGAAACACAGAGAGAGACAGTGACAGAAACCAAGAGACACGGACAGAAACACACAGAGAGACACTGACAGAAACACACAGAGAGACAGTGACAGAAAGGAACAGAGAGACACTGACAGAAACACAGAGACACTGACAGAAACCCAGGGAGAGACACTGACAGAAACCCAGGGAGAGACACTGACAGAAAAACTGAGATACACTGACAGAAACACACAGAGAGACACTGATAGAAACACAGAGAGAGAGACACTGACTGAAACACAGAGAGAGACACACTGACAGAAACACACAGAGAGACACTGACAGAAACCCAGAGACACTGACTGGAACACAGAGATACTGAGAAACCCAGATAGACACTGACAGAATAACAGAGAGAGACACTGACAAAGACACACAGAGGGACACTGACAGAAAGACACAGAGAGACACTGACAGAAACACAGACAGAGACACTGACAGAAACACACAGAGAGACACTGACAGAAACACAAAGGGAGACACTGACAGAAACACACAGAGAGACACTGACAGACACACAACGAGAGACACTGACAGAAACCAAGAGGCACTGACAGAAACACAGAGAAAGTCACTGACAGAAACACACAGAGAGATGATGACAGAAACACAGAGAGAGACACTGACAGAAACACAGAGAGAGACATTCACAGAAACACACATAGAGACACTGACAGGAACACAGAGATATAGAGAAACCCAGAGAGACACTGCCAGAATAACAGAGAGAGACACTGACAGAAACGCACAGTGACACTGACAGAAACACACAGAGAGACACTGACAGAAACACACAGAGAGAGACACTGACAGAAACACACAGAGAGACACTGACAGAAACACAGAGAGAGACACTGACAGAAACACACAGAGAGACACTGACAGAAACACAGAGAGAGACACTGACAGAAACCAAGAGAGACGGACAGAAACACACAGAGAGACACTGACAGAAACACAGAGACACTGACAGAAACCCAGGGAGAGACACTGACAGAAACCCAGGGAGAGACACTGACAGAAAAACTGAGAGACACTGACAGAAACACACAGAGAGACACTGATAGAAACACAGAGCGAGAGACACTGCCTGAAACACAGAGAGAGACACACTGACAGAAACACACAGAGAGACACTGACAGAAACCAAGAGACACTGACTGGAACACAGAGATACTGAGAAACCCAGATAGACACTGACAGAATAACTGAGAGAGACACTGACAAAGACACACAGAGAGACACAGACAGAAACACACAGAGAGACACTGACAGAAACGCAGAGGCACTGACTGAAACATACAGAGAGACACTGACAGAAACTCACAGAGAGACACTGAGAGAAATCCAGAGAGAGACAATGACAGAAACACACAGAGAGACACTGACACAAACACAGAGAGACACTGACAGAAACCCAGGGAGAGACACTGACAGAAACACACAGAGAGACACTGATAGAAGCACAAAGAGAGACACTGACAGAAACCCAGAGACACAGACAGAAACACACAGAGAGACACTGACAGAAACACACAGAGAGACAGTGACAGAAACCAAGAGACACGGACAGAAACACACAGAGAGACACTGACAGAAACACACAGAGAGACAGTGACAGAAAGGAACAGAGAGACACTGACAGAAACACAGAGACACTGACAGAAACCCAGGGAGAGACACTGACAGAAACCCAGGGAGAGACACTGACAGAAAAACTGAGATACACTGACAGAAACACACAGAGAGACACTGATAGAAACACAGAGAGAGAGACACTGACTGAAACACAGAGAGAGACACACTGACAGAAACACACAGAGAGACACTGACAGAAACCCAGAGACACTGACTGGAACACAGAGATACTGAGAAACCCAGATAGACACTGACAGAATAACAGAGAGAGACACTGACAAAGACACACAGAGAGACACTGACAGAAAGACACAGAGAGACACAGATAGAAACACAGAGAGACACTGACAGAAACGCAGAGACACTGACTGAAACATGCAGAGAGACACTGACAGAAACTCACAGAGAGATACTGAGAGAAATCCAGAGAGAGACAATGACAGAAACACACAGAGAGACACTGACAGAAATATACAGAGAGACACTGACAGAAACCCAGAGAGAGACACGGACAGAAACATACAGAGAGACACTGACAGAAACACAGACAGAGACACTGACAGAAACCAAGAGACACTGACAGAAACACAGAGAGAGTCACTGACAGAAACACACAGAGAGACACTGACAGAAACACAAAGAGAGACACTGACAGAAACACACAGAGAGACACTGACAGAAAGGCACAGAGAGACACTGACAGAAACACAACGACACTGACAGAAACCCAGGGAGAGACACTGACAGAAACCCAGAGACTCAGACAGAAACAGAAAGAGAGAGACACTGACAGAGACACTGACAGAAAGACACTGACAGAAACACACAGAGAGACACTGACAGAAAGGCACAGTGAAACTGGCGGAAACACATAAAGACACTGACAGAAACACAGCCACACTGACTTACAGCAACACACGAGAGCCACTGAGAGAATCAGAAAGAGAGAGACACTGACAGAAACCCAGGGAGAGACACTGACAGAAACACACAGAGAGACACTGACAGAAACACAGAGAGAGACCCACTGACCGAAAAACAGAGAGAAAGACACTGATAGAAACACAGAGAGACACTGAAACACACAGAGCGACACTGACAGAAAAACAAAGAGAGAGACACTGACAGAAACACAAAGACACTGACAGAAACAGAGAGAGTGTGACTGCGAGAGAGATGGAGAGAGATTGACAAAAGCACAAAGAGAGAAACATTGACAGAAACACAGAGGCACTGACAGAAACAGAGAGCGAGACACTGACAGAATTGCAGAGAGATATTGACAAAACACAGAGACACTGACAGAAACGCAGAGAGAGAGACACTGACAGAAACACAGAGACACTGACAGAAGTAGCGAGAGACACTGACAGAGACACATATAGGAAAACACTTACCGGGACACACATAGAGACACTGACAGAGACACATAGAGGAACAGAAAGAGAGAGACACTGACACTGACAGAAACATACAGAGAGACACAGACAGAAACACACAGAGAGACACTGAGAGAAATCCAGAGAGAGACAATGACAGAAACACACAGAGAGACACTGACAGAAACATACAGAGAGACACTGACAGAAACCCAGAGAGAGACACTGACAGAAACATACCGAGAGACACTGACAGAAACACAGACAGAGACACTGACAGAAACACACAGAGTGACACTGACAGAAACACAAAGGGAGACACCGACAGAAACACACAGAGAGACACTGACAGACACACAACGAGAGACACTGACAGAAACTCACAGCGAGATACTGAGAGAAATCCAGAGAGAGACAATGACAGAAACACACAGAGAGACACTGACAGAAACATACAGAGAGACACTGACAGAAACCCAGAGTGAGACACTGACAGAAACACAAAGAGAGCCACTGACAGAAACACACAGAGAGACACTGACAGACACACAACGAGAGACACTGACAGAAACCAAGAGACACTGACAAAAACACAGAGAGAGACACTGACAGAAACACACAGAGAGACACTGACAGAAACACAAAGAGAGACACTGACAGAAACCCAGAGGCACTGACAGAAACACACAGAGAGACACTGACAGAAACACACAGAGAGACAGTGACAGAAAGGAACAGAGAGACACTGACAGAAACCCAGAGACACTGACAGAAACACACACAGAGACACTGACAGAAAGGCACAGAGAGACACTGACAGAAACACAACGACACTGACAGAAACCCAGGGAGAGACACTGACAGAAACCCAGAGACTCAGACAGGAACAGAAAAAGAGAGACACTGACGGAGACACTGACAGATAGACACTGACAGAAACACAGAGAGAGACACTGACAGAAAGGCACAGTGAAACTGGCGGAAACACATAAAGACACTGACACAAACACAGCCACACTGACTTACAGCAACACACGAGAGCCACTGAGAGAATCAGAAAGAGAGAGACACTGACAGAAACCCAGGGAGAGACACTGACAGAAACACACAGAGAGACACTGACAGAAACACAGAGAGAGACCCACTGACCGAAAAACAGAGGGAAAGACACTGATAGAAACACAGAGAGACACTGAAACACACAGAGAGACACTGACAGAAAAACAAAGAGAGAGACACTGACAGAAACACAAAGACACTGACAGAAACAGAGAGAGTGTGACTGCGAGAGAGAGGGAGAGAGACATTGACAAAAGCACAAAGAGAGAGACATTGACAGAAACACAGAGGCACTGACAGAAACACAGAGAGAGACACTGACAGAATTGCAGAGAGACATTGACAGAAACACAGAGAGAGACACTGACAGAAACGCAGAGAGAGACACTGACAGAAACACACAGACACTGACAGAAATAGCGAGAGACACTGACAGAGACACATATCGAAAAACACTTACCGGGACACACATAGAGACAGGGATAGAAACATAGAGTCACTGACAGGAACAGAAAGAGAGAGACACTGACAGAGACACTGACAGAAACATACAGAGAGACACAGACAGAAACACACAGAGAGACACTGAGTGAAACCCAGAGAGAGACACTGACAAAAACACACAGAGAGACACTGACAGAAACACACAGAGAGACACTGACAGAAAGGCACAGTGAAACTGGCGGTAACACATAAAGACACTGACAGAAACACAGCCACACTGACTGACAGCAACACACAGAGTGACACTGACAGAATCAGAAAGAGAGAGACACTGACAGAAACCCAGGGAGAGACACTGACAGAAACACAAAGGGAGACACTGACAGAAACCAAGAGACACTGACAGGACACAAAGAGGGACACTGACAGAAACCAAGAGACACTGACAGAAAGGAACAGAGAGACACTGCCAGAAACACAGAGACACTGACAGAAACCCAGGGAGAGACACTGACAGAAAAACAGAGAGACAATGACAGAAACACAAAGAGAGACACTGACAGAAACCCAGGGAGAGACACTGACAGAAACACACAGAGAGACACTGACAGAAACACAAAGAGAGACACTGACAGAAATACACATAGAGACACTGACAGAAACACACAGAGAGACACTGACAGAAACCCAGGGAGAGACACTGACAGAAACCCAGGGAGAGACACGGACAGAAAAACAGAGAGACACTGACAGAATAACAGAGAGAGGCACTGTCAGGAACACAGTGAGAGAGACACTGATAGAAACACAGAGGGAGAGACACTGACTGAAACACAGAGAGAGACACAATGACAGAAACACACAGAGAGACACTGATAGAAACCCAGAGACACAGACTGGAACACAGAGATACTGAGAAACCCAGATAGACACTGACAGAATAACAGAGAGAGCCACTGACAAAGACACACAGAGAGACACTGACAGAAAGACACAGAGAGACACAGATAGAAACACACAGAGAGACACTGACAGAAACCCAGAGACACTGACTGAAACATGCAGAGAGACACTGACAGAAACTCACAGAGAGATACTGAGAGAAATCCAGAGAGAGACAATGACAGAAACACACAGAGAGACACTGACAGAAACACACAGAGAGACACTGACAGAAACCCAGAGAGAGACACTGACAGAAACATACAGAGAGACACTGACAGAAACACAGACAGAGACACTGACAGAAACCCAGAGACACTGACAGGAACACACAGAGATACACTGACAGAAACACACAGAGAGACACTGACAGAAACACAACGAGAGACACTGACAGAAACCAAGAGACACTGACAGAAACCCAGGGAGAGACACTGACAGAAACCCAGGCAGAGACACTGACAGAAACCCAGAGACTCAGACAGGAACAGAAAGAGAGAGACACTGACAGAGACACTGACAGAAACACACAGAGAGACACTGACAGAAAGGCACAGTGAAACTGGCGGAAACACATAAAGACACTGACAGAAACACAGCCACACTGACTTACAGCAGCACACAGAGAGCCACTGAGAGAATCAGAAAGAGAGAGACACTGACAGAAACCCAGGGAGAGACACTGACAGAAACACAGAGAGAAAGACACTGATAGAAACACAGAGAGACACTGAAACACACAGAGCGACACTGACAGAAACACAGAGAGAGAGACACTGATAGAAACACACAGAGAGACACTGACAGAAACAGAGAGAGAAAGACACTGATAGAAACACAGAGAGAGACATTGACAGAAACACAGAGTGAGAGACACTGACAGAAACAGTGAGAGACACTGTCAGAAACATAGATAGACACTGACAGAAACACAAAGACAATGACAGAAACAGAGAGTGTGACTGCGAGAGAGAGAGAGAGAGACATTGACAAAAGCACAAAGAGAGAGACATTGACAGAAACACAGAGGCACTGACAGAAACACAGAGAGAGACACTGACAGAATTGCAGAGAGACATTGACAGAAACACAGAGAGAGACACTGACAGAAACGCAGAGAGACATTGACAGAAACACAGAGAGAGACATTGACAGAAACACAGAGAGAGACACTGACAGAAACACACAGACACTGACAGAAATAGCGAGAGACACTGACAGAGACACGTATAGAAAAACACTTACTGGGGCACACAGACAGGAACAGATAGAAACATAGAGACACTGTCAGGAACAGAAAGAGAGAGACACTGACAGAGACACTGACAGAAACATACAGACAGACACAGACAGAAACACACAGAGAGACACTGTCAGAAAGGCACAGAGAGACACTGACAGAAACCCAGGGAGAGACACTGACAGAAACCCAGGGAGAGACACTGACAGAAACACACAGAGAGACACTGACAGAAACCCAGAGACGCTGTCAGGAACACAGAGAAACTAAGCAACACAGAGAGACACTGACAGAAAGACAGAGACACTGAGAATCCCAGAGAGACACTGACAGAATAACAGAGATAGACACTGACAGAAACACACACAGACACACAAACAGAAACACACAGCGAGACACTGACAGAAACACAAAGAGAGACACTGACAGAAACACACAGAGAGACACTGACAGAAAGACACACAGAGAGACACTGACAGAAAGGAACACAGAGACACTGACAGAAACACAGAGACACTGACAGAAACCCAGGGAGAGACACTGACAGAAACCCAGGGAGAGACACTGACAGAAACCCAGGGAGAGACACGGACATAAATACAGAGAGACACTGACAGAAACACACAGAGAGACTCTGACAGAAACCCAGAGACACTGACAGAATAACAGAGAGAGGCACTGTCAGGAACACAGTGAGAGAGACACTGATAGAAACACAGAGGGAGAGACACTGACTGAAACACAGATAGAGACACACTGACAGAAACACACAGAGAGACACTGACAGAAACCAAGAGACACTGACTGGAACACAGAGATACTGAGAAACCCAGATAGACACTGACAGAATAACAGAGAGAGACACTGACAAAGACACACAGAGAGACACTGACAGAAAGACACAGAGAGACACAGATAGAAACACACACAGAGACACTGACAGAAATGCAGAGACACTGACTGAAACATACAGAGAGACACTGACAGAAACACACAGAGAGACACTGAGAGAAACCCAGAGAGAGACACTGACAGAAACATACAGAGACACTGACAGAAACACAAAGAGAGACACTGACAGAAACCCAGAGACACTGACAGAAACACACAGAGAGACACTGACAGAAACACACAGAGAGACACTGACAGAAACACAGAGAGAGACCCACTGACCGAAAAACAGAGAGAAAGACACTGATAGAAACACAGAGAGACACTGAAACACACAGAGAGACACTGACAGAAACACAGAGAGAGAGACACTGATAGAAACACACAGAGAGACACTGACAGAAACAGAGAGAGAAAGACACTGACAGAAACACAGAGTGAGAGACACTGCCAGAAACAGTGAGAGACACTGTCAGAAACATAGATAGACACTGACAGAAACACAGAGACACTGACAGAAACAGAGAGTGTGACTGCGAGAGAGAGAGAGAGAGACATTGACAAAAGCACAAAGAGAGAGACATTGACAGAAACAGAGACACTGACAGAAACACAAAGAGAGAGACACTGACAGAAACACAAAGAAACTGACAGAAACAGAGAGTGTGACTGAGAGAGAGAGAGACATTGACAAAAGCACAAAGAGAGAGACATTGACAGAAACACAGAGGCACTGACAGAAACACAGAGAGAGACACTGACAGAATTGCAGAGAGACATTGACAGAAACACAGAGGGAGACACTGACAGGAACGCAGAGAGAGACACTGACAGAATTGCAGAGAGACACTGACAGAATTGCAGAGAGACACTGACAGAAACACAGAGGGAGACACTGACAGAAACACAGAGAGAGACACTGACAGAAACACAAAGACACTGACAGAAACAGAGGGTGTGACTGCGAGAGAGAGAGAGAGAGAGAGAGACATTGACAAAAGCACAAAGAGAGAGACATTGACAGAAACACAGAGGCACTGACAGAAACACAGAGAGAGACACTGACAGAATTGCAGAGAGACATTGACAGAAACACAGAGAGAGACACTGACAGAAACACACAGACACTGACAGAAATAGCGAGACACACTGACAGAGACACATATAGAAAAACACTTACCGGGACACACAGAGAGAAACATAGAGACACTGACAGGAACTGAAAGAGAGAGACACTGACAGAGACACTGACAGAAACATACAGAGAGACACAGACAGAAACACACAGAGAGACTCTGACAGAAAGGCAGAGAGAGACACTGACAGAAACCCAGGGAGAGACACTGACAGAAACACACAGAGAGACACTGACAGAAACCCAGAGATGCTGTCAGGAACACAGAGAAACTGAGAAACACAGAGAGACACTGACAGAAACACGGAGACACTGAGAATCCCAGAGAGACACTGACAGAATAACAGAGATAGACACTGACAGAAACTCACACAGACACTCAAACAGAAACACACAGCGAGACACTGACAGAAACACAAAGAGAGACACTGACAGAAACACACAGAGAGACACTGACAGAAACACAAAGAGAGACACTGACAGAAACACACAGAGAGACACTGACAGAAAGGAACAGAGAGACACTGACAGAAACACAGAGACACTGACAGAAACCCAGGGAGAGACACTGACAGAAACCCAGGGAGAGACACTGACAGAAACACAGACAGAGACACTGACAGAAACACAAAGAGAGACACTGACAGAAACCCAGAGACACTGACAGAAACACACAGAGAGACACTGACAGAAACACACAGAGAGACACTGACAGAAACACAACGAGAGACACTGACAGAAACCAAGAGACACTGACAGAAACAGAGAGAGAGACACTGACAGAAACACACAGAGAGACACTGACAGAAACACGAAGAGAGACACTGACAGAAACCCAGAGACACTGACAGAAACACACAGAGAGACACTGACAGAAAGGCACAGAGAGACACTGACAGAAACACAACGACACTGACAGAAACCCAGGGAGAGACACTGACAGAAACCCAGGGAGAGACACTGACAGAAACACAGACA